>NC_056624.2:229625253-229891742 GCF_002870075.4 Lactuca sativa
CACCGCCACCGCCACCACCACCTCTGACACCAGTCGACCCCACCATTGTCACCTCCATTACTTATACCACCGTCACCTCTGTCACCACCACCTCTTCTACGACTAACTGTAATAATCATTTATGATTACTCAATTTGTGAACAGACATATATGTATAATCAATTATGATTATGCATATACGTATAAACATGTATAATCCTGTATGATTATACCTCTCTGTCATATAATCATTTATGATTAGGCATACATCGTTGCTGCTGGTACGCTAGAGCATTAGAGCGACAAATACGAAATATGTGGCTGAGGTTTAATCTCAAGATCTCTATTTTTTTTATTCTCAAGTGAATCGTCCCTTATATATATATATATATATATATATATATATATATATATATATATATATATATATATATATATATATATCATAGATTATTATATTCAAAGTAATTATTGTGTTATTGTATGCATAAATGTGAGTCAATCATTTTATTTATTTTAAGAAAATGATTATTATTGAATTAAATATAATTGAAAATTACCATTTAATTTAACTAGAAGGGTATTTTAGTCAATTAATATAGATTTAATAAAGGAAATTTGCATATTTTAAGGGATCATATATTCTATTAATTTTAAAAATCCGATTTTATGAATTATAAGGTTTTTAATTCGGACATTCTGACAGAATATGTTTGAGTATGTTCAAAAATAAAAATATTCTTGAACCATAAAATAAAATAAAAAATATTCTTGAACATATTTCTTGATCATGACTTTAACAATTTCTTGTAGAATAATAAAATTCTCGAACCATCAATTGAAGAATTAAAACAAAAATTACATTAATACTTATAGAATACATGTAATAATTGCTAAAAATTATATTTATTGTTAAAGAATAAAATTAAAAAACTTTCAAATCTGAAAAAAAAAAAAAAAACATCAAAATCTAACAAAGACACTAATACATTCTAAAAGAATAATGCTGCTAGTCGTTCAAATTTTGTGGTCCGTTCTTCAAGCATCAGTGTCTGTTGAAACAAATCCAACGAATAAATTAGTGATAAAATATTCATATTACATTCCAACATAATTAGAATTCATGATTCCATTATGATAGAATTTGATTCATTTACAAATAATTATATTAATTCGGGGAATTTTAACAGAATATGTTCATGATTATCATAAAAAACATTCTTTTCTAATAGAATACTATAAACGAAAAAATACCATTCTGTCAAACAATTAACCCAAACATCCATTCTATATATTGAAATCAAATCAAATTTAAAAAACTCATTTGAAGATTAAGTAAAAAGGTATAATAACAAAAAAAAAAAACCTTAAACAGTTTCAAAAAATCCATGATATATCATAATTAAAACATGCATACGATTTTGATAAGGATATATATTCTCTTGAAAATGAAATAGAAAAAGAGATAATTACCTAAGTGTATCATTGTCTTCTATATTCTCTTTAATTAAAAATTATGTTTTCCAAATGATTTGATATATAAGAATGTGTTCACAGTGATATTTATAACCGTGTAAAAATTAATGTTTGTCTAAATAATGATTTTTGTTGATTATATGTGTGTGCTTCAGATAATTGGTCATCACAATGACTTTTATTAAACAATAATTTTGCTAAAGATTCCACCAAACATATAACAAATGTAATCATATAAATTTCCATCGCTCAAATCAAAAAAATTCCGGTGGTTTCAAAATGTCGCCCAAATCTCGAAGAACAGTCGTCACAAGTGAATGAGAGTTCGAGAGTTTTTTCCAAGGATGGTTGGTTCTTCAGGAACATTACGTGGATGAGCTTCGATCGAATTTACGAACTTCTGCTCATATCTCTGATGATGAACATCTTCGTGATTTGATCGCTCGTGTTCTCTCATATTACCAGCAGTACTATGAGGAGAAGTCTCGAATCTCGAATCATGATGTGTCGTTAGTGTTCTCTCCGTCGAGGTTCTCGTCGTCAGGGCCGACTCTATGTATAGGTTTTTTAAGCTAGGGCTTAGGGCCCCTAATCTTAAGGGGCCCCATATTTTACAAAATCCAAAAGTTTAATCCATTAAAAAATTCAATCCGGTAACCACAAAATAAATGAAGCGGAAGAATAAATCAACGATCGCTGCATTCATGAAACTGAAACGACATTACATTCTTCTACCGATTCTATTTTCTGCGACATATTCATCTTATCTGTTTTTTATTTCCGAGTATAGTAAAGGCCAAAGGGCCCCAAATTTTTGGCTTGTTTAGAGCCCCTAAAATGGTTGAGCCGCCCATGCTCGTTGTTTGAATGGAGTTTCTTCTGGATTATTGGATTCAAGCCAATATTAAAGTGTTTGGGGTGGACGATGGTGGTGACGGCTTCGTATCATCGGCTAGGGCTTGTAATCGGTGGAGATTGAGCGACTAAAGAAAAAAAACAACGAGTTTATATATATATATATATATATATATATATATATATATATATATATATATATATATATATATATATATATATATATATATATAGGGGTGAGATCCGTTGAAAACTCATAGTTTCCCGAGAACCCGAGTACTAAAGGTGGAGCGTTGGATCCAAATTAATTCATTAAGGGCATGATCGTCATCATACCAATCCCATTTAATTTTTAGTATTATTGAAAATATTAATAAAAAACTCTCAAATTCACACTATAAAACAAATTTTTGGTTTTTTTTTATAAAAAAAAATAACTTTCGCTTTTTTTTAATTGCAGATTTTTTAATTTTTTTAGAGAGCATAGATTTTTTTTTTTAAAAGTTGATTTTTTTTAAAACGACAATTTTTAAGCAACAACAAATTTTTAAAACGTAGTAAATTTAAAAAAAATCTGGAATACACACACACACACACACACACACACACACATATATATATATATATATATATATATATATATATATATATATATATATATTAAAATCTATAGTTTTTTTAACCAAAAAATCAATATTTTATGAGTATATATGCATATTTTTTCAAGTGCATGGATACATATTTCTTATACTATAATACTCGTAAATAAATCATAAAAAAAACCAATTTTTACTTAGTAATCTATAAACACAATAGTACAACTATTTTATTCCATACAAAATAAAATATAAAAAACAAAAAATGTTACAAAATTTCAAAGCGCTTTCATGTCTTTGTGTCAAGTTTTCTATATTTTCTTCAATTTATCACTTTTTACCTCTTCAAGTTATTCCCAATTTTCTTCCAAATCTACAAGAATTTTTTTTTGATTAATGCAAGAACATTCATAAAAAACATATGTATAAATCATGCAAGATTCACATGTGATTATTTCATGTAGATTCACATGTGATTGTATCTTTTAAGATTCACTTGTGATTTACATTTGAATCACTTGTATTTCATATGTGATTTACTTGTGATTTACATGTGAATTACATGTGATTTACATGTGAATCATGTAATTCATATGTGATTCACTTGTAATTTACATTTGAACCACATGTGATTTACATGTGAATCATTTAATTCATATGTGATTCGCTTGTGATTTACATGTGAATCACATGTGATTTACATGTGAATCACATGTAATTCATATATGATTCACTTGTGATTTACATATGAATCACATGTGACTTACATGTGAATCACATGTGATTAGAATAAGATTAATTAATAATTTTGTTAACTAAGCATATGATTTAATAATAAGCATCTGACAGAATATGATTTCATGGCCCTTATTGTCATAAAATGTTATGATCAAGGGCACGAAGGAATGACTTAAAGACCTAATAGGAATAACTTGAAGAATGAATCAAATATTGATCACACTCACAATTTAAGAATGCAGTTTTTTTTAAAAGAATTTCACTTGTTATTCTTTCAGAATGTTATTATTCAAGAATATTTTTTGTATCACAATCATACAATGTAATTATTTGATATATTATTCGTTCAAGAATCAATTTTGTGTATTGTTTCATAATGTATTTATTCATGTTTTCTTCTTATTTATGTCTTGTTAAATGATGTCATAAACTGTCATTTTAACAGAATTTCATTCTAACAGAATGTCATGATGACATAATAAAATAGATTATAATCGGTTATGATTACAAAATCCCTACAAATCTGATTTTTTTTTTATAATTCTCTCACAAAAGACTCAAATACCCTTATAGCTTTATTTTTAGAAACTAATTGGTTAATTAATTACAATTTAATTACGAAAATTCTAATTAAATAATTGGTCCAAATTTGTTTTTCTTGCATTCTTATTGGTCCATTTGTGAACACAATAGTTATCTAGAACATAATATATATATATATATATATATATATATATATATATATATATATATATAGAGAGAGAGAGAGAGAGAGAGAGAGAGAAAGAGAGAGATAGGTTCAAATGTTTTTAACAACTATTGTGCTTCTGAATGCACTAATAAAAAATTAGCAAATAATTAGATAATTAATTAAATCAAAAAAGGTATTTCTGGTTTCTTGCACTTGTAACTAATGGGGTCATTTAATAAAATTCCTGCAATTAAGGAAACAAAATTAATATGTTTGACATAATCTCTTGCTTTTATCTCACGTTAGTTCTTCACCTACAAAAGAAAAAGAAATCAAAGGAGTCGGCCATAAGTTCACTCGTCCCAGCAACCCTCCTCGTCACCGGTCCTCCATCCCTCCTTCAATCCCGTTCCTGTTATCATACAACTGCCAACACAATCGATCGTGAAATATAGTCCAACATTTCCTTGAACACTTTTCTAGATGGCTTTCTTAATGTCAAATCTTCGATTTTCAGAGGTGTTTTTCTTAGCTGGTCACAATCAAGTTCACAATCCGAAGTTTAGATTCATTTGGTTCATTTTTTCTCCTCCTTTGACTTCATATATCTCTATTTTATCCTTCTTTGACTTCACATATTTCTGCGATCCAAGTAAATCTTGTTTTTCTGATATGTTTGATATAATTCTATCATGGACTCCATGTGTTCGATAAATTGCCTCAATGAAAAAATAGTTAATAATATTTAATTTTTTAACTTCTCTCCAACAAGAAACTGATGGATTTTGCTCCAACAAGAACTTTGAAAAATTAAAAGTATAATTTTTGTGTACATAGCAGTGGTCTCGATCGGGTAATTACCACAAAATTTTGATTATGGGCGTATCTGACAACAATTCTGTTGGAATGGAAGATCAAGATCTAATTTTGTCAGAATGGAATCTCGATTTTATGGCATGGAATCTCAAATTACTCGTTAGTATTTGAAGATATACACTCTTATATTGTAAATTTAGTCACATTCATGTATTTATTAATTACATATGTTGTATGTTTCATCAAATGGAGTATAAAAATTTGAGCATCTGATTTTGCCCACCAAATGTTTGTTAAAATGCTTGAATCAAATATTTCAGCCATTTTTTTTGTAATCTTTGAACTATCATATCTCTCTCGTACTAGCTTGGAATGATCTAAAATTTGTTTCTGCATATTCTCTTTTGTGTTAGTTACAAGTTAGGTGCCAAAGTCATTTTAATTGGATTAATATTGGCTGAGTTATAGTCCTTTGAACATGCGATGTTACAGTTGTATTTTAACACTTTTACTTTGTTCAAAAATTTTTGTGATCTTTAAACTATCATATTTGCCACATTCTAGCTTGTAATAAGCTCACCTTTTTCCAAAGTATTGTCCTATGTGATAGCTACAATGTAGGCTCTAAAATCATTGTAATTAGATTAAGTCGATTATTTCGATCAAGTGACTCGATGAATACTTGATCAAGTGACTCGAGTATTACATTATGTTAGAATAAATTAAAAGTATTTAATGTCTAACACATTCTATTGGAATTTATAGTTTTATTCTTTTAGAATATACTGAAAGTTTTAATATGTTAAAGTTGATTATGTTTTTTTTTTTTGGATTTAGGTTTTGAAGGGGCTGTCATTGATGTGGAAAATGAAGAAAACATGGAGAACGAAAATATTCTAGCAGAATGTTATTATTTTGTTAAAGAATTTTATTTATTTTTGTTGATATTCTTTTAGAATATGTATAATTATACTAAAATGTATAAGGTTTTTAGTCTGTAAGAATATGTATGAATTTATATTTAAGTTCGGATGTATAAGAATATGTTAGAATGTTGTTATTCTTCAACCGGGGATTCAAGAATTATGTAATTCTTCAATAATATTCTAATAGAATAAAATTATGAAAGAACATCATTCTATCAAAAAAAAAAAATTCTAACGGAATAAAATCAGTTATGTTTACAAATTACGTTAAAATTAAAATTGAATTAATTTAAAAATTTTAGATTTTTAAAATTAGGAGAATTAATTATTCCTAAATATCCTAAAATTTCATTTGTTTTTTTTTAAATAGTTAATTGGTCAAAATATCTTTTTGCTGAAATTTGTGTGATTATATGGTACATGTTATCCCATTGTAATATTATACACTCTCAGACCATGACCATTGATTAATTACATCCGTTGATGCAGATTTATGCTTACGAGCACACAATAGATACTAGGAACACAATAACCTAGCCCTATATATATATATATATATATATATATATATATATATATATAGGCTTAGGTTATTCTATTCAAACTAATTATTGTACATCTATCGTATGCTATGATAATTACTAAGAGATTAAGTTGTTTAGCAATGTGAATACGTTCAACCTTACAAGAATATCGTAATTTTCATGCATTCTCGTTAATTTTTTTTTTGTTCTCACACATCGTTTTTCACTCATATTCATTTTGGCAAAATACGACCCAATAAAACATTTTGACAACATTCTAACAGAAATGATAATAATAATAATAAGTGTATAATAACCTTATAGACGATTTAATTAGTGAGAATGCGTGTTGATGACAATAGTTATGTAAGATTGAACGTATTTATATTATCAAACAACATATTTTCTTTATCATTCACATAGTATAGTATATATATACAATAATTAGTTAGAATACTTGAACACTATATATATATATATATATATATATATATATATATATATATATATATATATATATATATATATATATATATATATATATATATATAGAGAGAGAGAGAGAGAGAGAGAGAGAGGAATGATCATTTGAGAACTCATAGTTTCCCGAGAACTAAAAGTCATCCGTTAGATCAAAAAAAGGATGGTCAAGATACTTTGTGACATTTTTGTAAAAAAATGAGAAAGTAAATGAACGGGGGTACTTAAACAAAATGGAATTGGGGGTATTTTAGGGATATAGATATTGACCCCGTTTAGAGAATGTCAATCTAGACACCTCTTTCCGAGTTTTGATGATGATACCTTCTGGTGGATGATTCCTCTGTAAACCCTTACATGATTGCCATGGAGTTCGTCAATCTCCCCTAGAAACCACATCACCGCCATCACCTCCTGTAAGACCTACACCATCACGATCATCTCCTATAAATTGACGATCTCTTCTTGTTTCTCCCTACATCGGTCTACTACTCTTTCAGTCAAAGATCTTCCACATTAGCCTCCATCCCTTTCCGTCGACCATCAACAATTCGTCATTAATCACACGGTGAAGGTAATTTTCTTCTGATCATTGAATTTTCTAGTTTTTGTTTCTGAGATCCAAAAATGACAGCTAAGGCATATATATCATGTTTCAAAGTTTTGAATTCTCTACCTTTATTTCTGCATATATCACGTTTCAATTGATCGATTTCCTTCACTGATCTAATCCATGCCTGAGTCTCCTTCATTTCCTCGAATGGAAACATTCTCCACTGAAGGTTCGGATATGGTTTCCATGTCATGTTCTTTGACACTTGGTTCGGATCTCACTCCTCCTGTTCGTCTTTTTGCCATATCATATTAGCATCCCCAAGATGTAACAATTGAGGTGAAGTTCCTGTGGATGAATCCACAGCAACTCAAACAAATGCTTTAATTGACAGGTTTTTTTCCCTAATTTGAAAATTACCTATCACAACTGAACTGATTGAGATTATTTCTGGAGCATCTGCATTAACGGGTTAATTAATTCTTTTACTTTTTGTTGCAAAAGCCTGAAATAAGTTTGTTGGAAATTTGATAATAATATGGGCTTGATTGACTGGCTTGTTTTCTTTTTCCTTTATGGATATAGTGGCTGGACTGGTAATGATGTCTTATTCCTTTATGATTTTTATACAAATACTCTTTGAATTTACAAATTAATGAGCCATTAAATTAATTGATTTATGGATTTGTTCAAGATATGCCTTATGCTTACATTCATGAATTCACAAGAACTTCAATGGCTGGTAAAATAAGACGATTTAAAGGTGGCTACATGGGATTCTGGCAGAAATTAAGAAACTCTCTCCCCGTAGAAGTTCAATGCAACACAGAAGTATTAGCCATCAGATGCACCTCCTCAAGTGTCTCTGTAGACACCATGAACAGTAGTAGCAAAGTAGTCAAAACCATGGAATTCGATAAGATCATCATTTCTGAATCGTTTCCTTTTACAAATGGGAAAATATACAGACCACCAACCTATGTACCACAAGGTAGGTGCATTACAATATCTATATATTAAAATTTTATTTAATTCATATGTTGAAACGTGAAATGAATGTTTTTATTTCATAGATACTGTCATTGGGTTGATGGATTTGAGTGATCTTGAGAAGGAGTTGCTTATGATTAATGATGTCTTAATAATTTGTTTAAAATTGAATTTCCTCGATCTAGTATTGTGAATAATTAGGTTGACTCAAAATTGAAAATTGTTATTCTCTAATCCTAATTCGTCCTTACGAGGATATGATTAATGGCTCTTCTGGAGCATTTGATTTCATAAATTGGTAAAGTACGGAGTTGATCAGGTTTGATTTCATAAATCTACCTCTATGGTTCAGGTTTGTGGGGCACATGATGATCAACAAGAGCTTCCTCATAATTTGAAGAAGCTAGAAAAAGACGTGTATACCCCTAATGTCATGGCAACATCTGACTGCATTCTTGGTCCATGATAAAAATATATAATTTTTTCTCTCCTTTTGCAATCCAAACTGATTTGACATAAATTGTTTCAGGAAAAATTGGATATGGAACTTGTAGTGAAGCTTTGGCATACAAATTACCTTCTGTGTTTGTACGTAGAGATTATTTTAATGAAGAACCATTTTTGAGAAATATGCTTGAGGTACCATAGCTATCTTCCCCTTCAACTTTTTAAAAGTTATTACAAGAAATTTTAACATATATTGCTTTAAAATTCTGAAGTTAGTGGAGCAGGTTACTTATATAACTGTTTCTTTTTTGCTTAATGAGCTTTATGGATTAAGCATTCAATCTAGACAGCTATATATGTTTGTTTCTTTTTTACGCAATTTAGACAGAACGACTTAATAGTCAAGCCAAAAACTCAGATTAACTTATTGTGAAATCTTTTTGTTGGAAATCAAGGATAAAATGATTACTTACTCTTATTTAGATGGTTTATTTGTAAAATGACTGGAAAATTGTAGAAGGTTAAGACATAATAGGGAAAATCTTATTTTGCTGACTTACTTCATCCAATAATTCGTTCTTCATGTATCAAGGGAAAAAGAAACATCCATTATACTTAACATATCTAAATGAATATTTATGTATTATGTAAATGTTTGGTGCCCCTTGCAGGACGTAGTGCAAAAGAGGCAAATTTGTATTTATTAACAAAGATAAGAGATCAGGACGCATTGATGAACAAATAGGATTGCTTCAAGCAAAACTTAAGCATATTGAAGAAGCTACTTGCATGAATGGGAATCAAACTAAGCTTGCTAGATCACAAGGGAAGAAGATTCAAATCACAATGGGACAAGAGTATTCAAGGTAGAAACCTAGAAATGTAGAATCACGAGTCATCTTCAAAATTTAGTTTTAATTTTTTTGATGTTTTGGAATTGAATCAGATTATTAGGGAACGTGGCATGGGCTCACTTGCAGCAAAACAAGTATAAATTAGTTGAAGAGATATATAGGTATGAAAGAAGCAAAAATTCATATGCAATTGTTCAAAAAACATCTAATTTTGTTGAAAACTTCAGACTTGGATTTGAATGTTGCAAAAAAACAACCATCATATTGCAAAGGCTTATCTTTTTACATGAAGAAAAAAAGACTATGTTACTACAAATTATGACATGTTTTCAAAATATTTAACAACAAAATTTGCCCCAGTTACCTCTCATTATTATTGCAATACATGTAAATCATAAGTGAATCACATATGAATTACACGTGATTCACATGCGAATTACAAATAAATTACATGTGATTCACATGTAAATCACAAGTGAAACACATATGAATTACATGTGAATTAAATGTGATGCACATGTAAATCACAAGTAAATTACATATGAATTACATGTGAATTACATGTGATTCACATGTAAATCACATATAAATTACATGCGATTCACATGTAAATTACATATAAATTACATGCGATTCACATGTAAATCACATATGAATTACATGTAAATCACATGTAATTCACATATGAATTACATGTAATTAACATGTGATTCACATGTAAATTACATATAATTCACATGTAATTCACATATGAATTACATGAGATTCACATGTAAATCACGTGTAATTCACATATACATCATATGTAATTCATACGTGAATCGCATGTGATTCATATGTTAATCACATATGTATTTTTGTGAGTGTTTTTGCATCAATCAATTTTTTTTTTTTTCTTGTAGATTTGGAAGAAATTGTGGTGAATATTGAAGAGGTGAAGATGATAAATTGAAGAAAAATATGGAAATATTGACACGAAGACATAAAAACGCTTTGAAATTTTGTACAGTTTTTTGTTTTTAATATTTTTTTTATATCAAATAAAATAATTCTATTGTGTTTATAGATTGGTAAATAAAATGAGTTTTTTTATGATCTACTTACGAATATTATAGTATAAAAATATGAATATATGCATTTGAAAAAATATGCATATATGCATCTAAATTTTTTTTTTTTTTTTAAAATGCAGTTTTTTTTGAAAAAAGTATAACTTTCTTTTAAAAAACTTGTAGTTTTTTTTAAAAAAATTGTAGTTTTTTTTAAAAAATATTTTTTTCAATATTTTTTTTTCAAAATTACATGTTTTCTATAAAAAATTAAAAAATCTGCATTTAAAAAAAAACGAAAATTACTATTTTTAAAAAAATCTAAAAATTTGATATATGATGTAAATTTTTAGACATTTATATTAATATATTAAATAACACAAAAAAATTAAACATTAAATGAGATTGGTAAGATGACGATAATGTCTTTAACGAATTACTTTTGATCCAACGCTCCATTTTTAGTTCTCGGGTTCTCGGGAAACTTTAAGTTCTCAACCGATTTCAAATATATATATATATATATATATATATATATATATATATATATATATATATATATATATATATATATATATATATATATATAACAATGCAAACCTTTCATAAATTATATTATAATGGTAATGACTATTAACATATAAATAATTCTATTTGTAAAATTTTTTTGAAAACGCTGTATTTTATAAATAACCAAATTGAAAGTTATACTTCGTGTGTTGAAAAATATACTATAGTTTTACTTTTGAGAAGAAAAAAAAAAGTCATTTTTCTAGATTAAGTTTTAAACTTATCTTATTTAGGTTGTGTTTGGCGTGTCATAGCTAGCTTATTTTTCGAGCTTTTTTATGTTGTCGTGTTTGGTAAGCCAAAAAGTAGCTGATAAACTAGTTTTTTGAAAAGCTACTTAGACAAACTTTTTAGTAGCTTTTTAAAATTTTTCCATATACACCCCTTAATTAATTATAGAAACACATATTCTTACATGTCCTTTTATGTAATTTTATATATTTCAGCTAGTTTTTTAACTAGTTTTACCAAACATTATTTTTTATCAGTTAACTTTTCAGCTATCAGCTAGCTTTTTATTTAACAGTTAACTTTTTATTTAACAGCTAGTTTTTCAACCATCCATGAGCTAGCTTTTCAGCTAGTCCGCCAAACATAGCCTTAATTATCTTTCTAGTCAATTATGTTTAACAAAATGGCATTTTCTTAAGTCGTTTAATAAATAAATTTAGTGTCTCGGTTATTATTATTTTTTTTCTTACTTTAGGAAGAGAAGAAGTACAATTGATAAGATTATGAAGGGATGAGATATAGTATTTGATGATGATAAATTGATAATTATGTTTATGTAAAGTTGATAGGTGTCAATTAGTTAAAGGAAAGGTGGATGGATAGTAGTTAGGCGATTGATAACAATGCATGTCGTACTCTTCTAGTGTTCTCTCTACTCGCAATAATTATTAACTACAACTCTCTTCTACTTACCCTGTCCCTACCCACCATTTAGTTCTAGGATTTCTTTTTCTTTTTGTTTTCTGCATAGGTTTCTCTTATTCTATTTTTCCATTTTTTGGCATGCTATTTAACTAACAAAACAATCTTTATACTAATAAACCAGATATCTCATTAGTTGACGGATTGTCAGATTAACGTGGAACATTCAAATTAGATGGTTTATTATTATTATTATTATTATTATTATTATTATTATTATTATTATTATTATTATTATTATTATTATTAAAGAGATAGATTGTAACACTAACATGACATTTCTTCATCGTACCGTACCAATAATGTTAGAGCAATGACGATGTATTTAATTTGTTCCCACATAGGTACTTTTCGTTTTCTAGACTATATAAATAATAAATTTTGGTATAGTGGAATTCTAAATCAATTGAATATAGTATTATTACAATTTAACAAGATATGCCACATTTGAATAAATTATCACCTAAAAGTATAGGTAAAACAAAGTGACAATAGGAACTAAAAACACAACACAATGCCTATCTAAGTAACATGTCGTCTTCGCCACCTACCGCCATCAAATGTCGTTTAAAACCATCACGACTCTCCAACACTGCAAAAAGCTCTCAAATGTAACAACCTCATTGAAGACCGGTTGAAAAGACATCAATAAATAAATAAAGTTCAAATCAAAAGATTGACGAATGAGATAAGATTGTTAGCAAGAGTAGATGTTATCAATGCAGAAATATTGTAACATCCTAAATTTTCAACTAGTTTTTTTTTTTCAATTTTAAAATATAAGTAATCAATCAAAACCATTTTTTCCAAAGTATAATAAAATAAATATTTGTTCCAAAGCATATTTAACTGTGTTAAAAAATCATAGTAATAATAATAAGTGTAAAAATCATATCAACGAAAGTCTCATAAAACAAACTCCATGGATGCGATACAGTCAGCATCGTCCTTCACATTGCTATCAGAACAACCTGAAAACATTTAAATTCAATCGAGTAAGCACAAATCTTAGTGAGTTCCTCAAGATACCACATACAATATGAGTGTTATGGTCCAACCATAGTCTTGTATTCTCATTTGATTGTTATAGTCCAATTATAGTCTTACTTGTTATGGTTCAACCATAGTCTTGACTGTTATAGTCGAACCATAGTTTTTCATGCAATTGTTATAGTCCAACGATAGTCTTTCATACAAAAGTCACAAAGACAATCTATTACTCAAGGACATCTAATATCACACATATAGTATAATGAGAAACTTACCTAATGCTAACAACAATAGTCTCACAAATCTCTAAGTAATAAACAACTAGCACGAATCACACATAAACCAATAAAGGTCCAACCTCAGTCCAAAGCTCACAACCAACAAGTTTGATCAAAATTCAAGTCGGTCAAAAACGTCAATGGTCAATGGTCAACTGGTTAAAAGGTCATTCGCGGTGCAACCCATCTCTTAGTCGCGTCACGACCACTAAAAGAAAAAAGACAGTTACAAATCCCTTTCAACCTACATGTTGTGACCCATCCTTGGGCGGGTCGCATTTTTTAGTCAAAATCCAACCATTTGTAGTAAACACTTAATCCCTTAAATCTAAGGCTCAAACTTTCGAGATCACTTCTGAAAATGGTCTTAATGGATAAAGCTTCCAACTTTATCAACGTGCATGCACCAAACAAGCCTAACTCTAACCCTAGACCTAAAATGGGTTCAAAATGCTACAAAATCCATACATGACACCAATAGGAAGATAAGGATCACTTCTTTTCACCACAATGGGTCCAAAATGCACAAACTATTCAAAATAGAAGGAAAATGGGGCAAGGGCTTCTTGCTTTGTATCTCAGGGAGAATAAAGGTTGATGATAGAAAACCCATAGGAGATAGTGCCTTTAAATAGGACTCGATGCCTGGGATTAGGGTTTGAGCTGATTGCAGTCACGCATCACAACCAATACACGGTCGCATCGCGACTTAATGGCGTGGCATGTGCGATAATCACCAAGTCAACATGTTGCGATCCTCCCAAAAACCTTCAAATGTAAAGGTCCAAATGAAGTACTTCGTAAATTAATAGCCATTTGTGTCTTGATTTTAAATAGAGTCAAAAAAATTTTTATGGAAAAATGGTGTTGAAACCGAAAGAGATATAGTTTGAAATAGGCTATATAAAATTTATCTGTTAATGAAGGTTCAGTTTCGGTATTGAATCGTTGGAATCGGTGATAGTTTATTTTATTATTTTCTTGTTTATATTTTATTTTAGAATCTTAACCCTTTTTATTAGTATTGCATTGTATATTCTTTATTTTTTATCATGGATCGTGTCAGGTACTTTCTATTTTGCATGAGGTATTATACAGGGTTTTGGAGCTCGTTGTGGTTGTGTATTAGCTTGAAGATGGGCTTTGTGGGCTTTAGAGGCGTCATTGGGCTCTACGGATCCATCAAAGAAGATGTGGGCTTAAAATGTTGAAGACTTGGAAGAAGTAGGTTTATGAAGATGGGTCTTGGCTTCTTATTTTGGGCTTGGACTATCCATATTTGAATCTTGAAGATGATTCACCAAATTTGAATCATGTGAGGTGTGGAGGGGACTAAAGGAATCTTGAGTTGTGGAGAAAAAGATCCAATAGTCTTCCAACATCATTTGTGAGGGTGGAGTCTTAGTCATGAAAAATTGCAAGGGTACCTGCACAACTGCATACTTTGGGGCATTTTGGTCATTTTGCTCACCATTTACATTGGGGGTTAGGTTTGGCAGCCACACTTTGATTTTCCACTATTAGTGCACCTTGGAGGAGATTTTGGAGAGCTTGATCTACATTCTTCTCATCCTTCTAGTAATTATTAGTTTCTTGATGCAAAAACATTATTATGATTGTTATCTTGTTTCCATGAGTGGCTAATCTCTTTATTTTGGTTGACTTGGGCTAAAACCCTTGGATATTTGTGGGTTTTGAAGGATTCATTCTTGATTGTCATTTATCTTATGTTTATGATTCTAGTTCATATTTCTTATGCTTGTTTAATACTTTGATCACGATCTTGGTACTTGAATGTGCAATTGGTGGTTTATTTATTTGGTTTAGCATTTAATCATTGAATTTTACTTAGAATAAGGGATTTATGATGGTAGAAATCATGTATAGCTTATGGATCATGACTCCTTTATGGATGTGTAAGCATTGACATCCTCTAGGAAATGGGGATTCCTTCATTCTTAAGGCTAATCAACTTTCTTTGGTTCAATTGCTTTAATTGAATCCTTGATTTTGATTAAGAAGGTGTGTTGTGGGCTTCGCTAACCTCCATACTGCATATGAGGAATCTCGGCATATCATGCTTCATGATTGCTATAACCAATTTGGGATGAATGATAAGCTTCATATTGAATCCTAATGATAAACACACAAATGTTCATGGTCTTGAAGTGCCTTGGTTGACCAATTATCTCCAATATTTCAGCATGTCACCATCTTGCTTAATTGCAAGCTTTTTAGTTATTCAAGTCTTTTAGTTTTCAAGTAATCATAACCCCCCCCCCCCCCCGCGCGCGCGCTTTTAGTTTAATAGTAGTTAGTTTTATTACACTAGTTCTTTTGGATTGCATTGGTGATTGAATACAACCATTTCCCCGATGATCGATACACCATTTTTACCATTATATTACGTTTTATTTGCAAACAAAGGGTGCAATTTGCTTTGCACGACTAAGGCATAATGCCACATTCCCTTTGCGCGACCCAACTACCCAATTAAACCCGGTCCATATTCGCTCCTAACCCACTCGATAACCCAACTCATAACTGAACCACCCTTATCACTCCTTAACCCATAGAATCCATCTCTCAAACCCTTACCCCTTATTCCCCCCCCCCCCCCCCCCCGACGACATAGTTACGACATCACCACCTTGCGCTACCGCCGACGAAGCCCAAGACAACATACCTTCAGTCATCGCAACCAGTCGCAGCCCGTCTAGATGTCGTCGCCAACCACCCTCTTACCATCGCTGGTCTCCAACAACCGATAATCCTCCCTCCTCGTCGGTAAAACAACGCATCAGCCCCTCCTTTGAACCCCTCGTCACCTAAAATCGCTCTCCACCATAGCCTCCTCCGTTCACTCGAGCACCACTGTACCACCCTACAACCGATTCCGACCACCTCCAACCCAACGTCATCACTCCATCGTTGTTGAAATAATAGTTCCGCCATCTTTTTCGACTCGCCAGAAAATCGTGAAACCTCCATATCTCTGCCAACTTCCAACCAAATTCAAAATTTATTGGGGCATTCTTCACCAAATACTTATGTGCACGCCAATCTGTGGTTAATTTGGCAGAACGTGCTCGCTGGAAAAGCTTGCTCCACAGCCGGCCGCCGCCAGCCGCTGCCACTCCTTTTGATGAAAAAAATACAGAATTCTTGTTTCTCACCGAAGATTCAAAAGACTCAACCTTTTGAGTAAAATTCAAGCTTGAAGTGTGGTTTTAGCGGTTTTCTTTTCGGGTTTCGACACTCGAATTTGGTACATTCTTTTTAAGATTCTTGCATCAAAATTTATAATTTACTAGACTTAAGTTATGCATTAGATTGCTTAGAATTGAATTGCATTGCTTAGAGTTGGATTGATTTGATTTGATTTGATTGAATTGAATTGTGCCAAATTACAAGTTTGGATGATTGCACAGACCACCACCAAAACACCGACATCTATAGATATCAATGGACTCAATTCAAAAGCTTGCTAAAAGTATATTTTTGGACTCGACTCACCGGTCTTTCAAACTTCAATCCAAGTCGAGCAAAAGATCTTTACATCATCCATCCTTGTTGGAGAATCACACACCAGATTCTTTCAACTTCCATCTTTGGTCGCTACGATCCGAGACAAATGAACACAGTCGAGCTATATTCCTATATTGCAAGTCTCACTTCCATTGGTCTTGTCCTGGTTTTGTGTAACGCCCGCAGATTCAGGCAGGTTAATTTAGAGATAATAAGCATTAAAAATGAATTTTTGATAGAAGATTATTTGGAATAAATAATCTTAACCAAAGTTATAGTATATGTCACAAGGATTCCGTACATACAAAGAACGCTGAAATCTGGCTTAAAACGAAGAAGTTATGACCCGTCGAAGTTTTGTGAAAAAATCGACACGACGTCGCGTATCGTAAAAAATGAATTTTTGAAAAAAATACTTTTTATCCTTAGCAATCTAAACAAAGTCGTAGTATACGTTAAACATAGAGTGTGCATATAGAGAACGTCCAAATCTGACTTCATTTGAGGAAGTTAAGAATTTTCTAAGATTTAGTGTAGCGGTACACAACCCGGATATTAAATTTTAGATCGATTGATTTTTAGCTAACACAGCCTAAATGAGAATTGAATATCTCGTTAATAGGATCTCAACAATATAAATACAATCGAAAACGGACGCCGGGTGAGAAAGTTATGAATTTTTAGCTGACTTTAAGTGTCTAAGCTTGTTAAAATATAACTAAAAAATAAACTCAAAATTATCCGACGGAGTCTACACGAAAGTTGTAGACCACGTTGCTACCTACGCGTGGATATAAAGAATGTAAAAAACGGAGATCGTATGCGAAAGTTACAAATTTTAGAAGATAATTAGTTTTTGGAGTAACCAACGAGTGACATGTGGCACAATCTGGACAACACCTTCTTCCCCACGGCTTGGAACGAGATGGTGACATGTGGCATGCGAACGCCCAACGTTCATCTCTTGAACGCCTTTCGTTCGTGGCTCTTCCAACCTATATATAGAAGGCGTAAATCACTTGTTTTCTCACACCTTTCTGAACCCTTCTCTCTCAAACACCCCCAAACCCTCTAAGCCTTTCCCTAACACCTCCTAGGTGTTAGTAGCGAGTCCCGAAGCGCTAGAAGGCCCCAGGAAGAAGAGCTTTTGGCTCAGAAGTTCTGCCCGTGCAGAGCCAGGTTTCTCGCTAAACCCCCCTTGTAAGTGAGTTATGCTTACCATACTTGAAGTATAACTTGTGTTTAAATTGTTGTTATTATGAACATATAAACAAAATTTATCAGTGACTCCAATTCGTTATACTGATTTATCTACTTATGGGGATGATGTCTAGGTTGTGATTTAGTGAGGTATAAGCATTTTTGTACCATATGCAAAAAGGTATAAACCTTGGTTCTGTGTCTTTATGGATTGGCCCTGCTTACCTTGTATTACATTTTTAGTGAAAAGTAGCAGTGTTTTTGGATTCATTTTGTACCCCTTTATTTGTTGGGCTTGACAAACCTAACAGATACCCTGGAACGTGGATGAGCACCGGCTACAAATAGCAGACAATGAAACACCCATAGTACAAAAGAAAAGACCCATGGCCCCAGAAAGGAGTATGACGGTTAACAAAGAGGTGGAGGAGCTAGTGTCGGTAGGAGTACATAGGGAATCAACTTTCCTAACTTGGGTCACCAACCCCATACTTGTTAAAAATGTAGATGGGTCATTAATAATTTGTGTTGATTTCACCAGCTTGAATAAATCTTTCCCTAAGGATGCTTATCCTCTACCGAATATAAAGCAGACAGCAGATTCGCTTGAGGGATTCCGATGGAAGTCGTTATTGGATGCATACAAAGGGTATCACCATATCCATATGGAAAAATAGAACGAAGACAAGACCGCATTACATACTGAACGGGAAACATTTTGTTACACAAAAATGTTGTTTTAAAAGTTTGGCTTCCTTCCTTCTTTGTTTTGCAGATTTCTTTGTCTCCAAATCAACTGGTAAAGGTATACCTGTGCGAAAAGATCTTGACATAAACAATTAGTACTACCGTATCCCCGACAACAGCGCCAATTTGTTTGGCTGTCAAACCAACAAATAATGGGATAAAATAATAATAACAATAAATCTCAAATCACTGCTACTTCATACACTAAAGATAGCATAAACTAAGAAGGGTCGGTCCACAGGAATACGGGACTCCTTATTTAGCCATATTCTCACACATTATACAATCAATATTGAAATGGGGGATTATGTTTAAACTAAAATTGAAATTCATAAAGAAATAAGATTGAAAACAAAATTCAGTAAAAGAAATACATTTCTGATTCTGATTCCTATATATGTATTATGTTGAAAGATGTAATATAGTTATGACTCATGTTTAATCTAGGTTGATAATTTAGATATTAATAAAATCTAATATCTAAGTTGACAAAAGTGTTTTATTCAAAACATGTTCTTCAAATAAAACTTCATTTAATTGATTCAATTCAAATAAGTTCTTGTATCAAATCATTAAATGACATTGAGTTCTTGCAACAATTACCAAAATTGTTAAACATTCCTCTTGAGCTTGGGATTATGAACATTTAATCTTTGATTACACTTATTTTGATCTAAATACAACCATTCAAGTGCATGTCACTAACATCAAATCATAAAACATATACGAATTTTATAATTTGATTAACTAGATTGATAAGAACCCTAATTCATTGATCAAGTGAAAAAGAGAACCAATCAAACACATAACTAAGATCAAATCAAAGATTACTAGATGTTAAACATAAGTCAAGTGTAAATTACAACCTAACAACAAACGATTAAGAATTCAGAATCAGAAATGACAAGGAAATCAGCCACACATGTCTAAATTAAACTTCAAATTCAATAAGTTTTTATCCTCAATTTGACTTACAAAATGCAAATTAAAGTGTTTCCAAATGTTAATCAACCTCCAAAATCTCCCAAAATACGACTTAACTTGCTCTGGAACTGGATGTCTCTCTTTTACAAAGGATGAATCTGTTTTAAAACTGACGACACGTAAACTAACACTAACCATTTACACGGCCGTGTAAACTCTAGAAGTAAAATGTTCAAATCTGCCAGGCCTTCGAAGTACACTGTTGTTGAATATGCTTTTACACGGCCCATGTGAACTCAAGGCTTTCATTTACACGGCTGTGTAAACCTCTGTAAAGCCAAAATCTTCATTTCTTCATAACTTCCTCCTCGATGCTCCAATAGTCCTGAAACTTCGTTCGCATTTTTATTCTTCACCTCGACTAAGATCCTACCTTCAAAAGTCCCTGAAATATCACAAAAGTGTGTGAATGGAATTTCATCATGAAAAATCCCGAAAAATATGCAAAACGCATGAGTTTAAACCTAAATACAATTCACTTTTATGGATTAAAACTACAAAATGAATGCACGAAATGCACCTAACAACTCTCCCCAAGCTTGAACCTTTCTTGCCCTCAACAAAGAACAAGAAAAAATTAAATTGGAGAAAATAAAATAATATAAAAATAAAATAGAAGAAAAGAAAATCAAAGATAATTTTTTTTGAAATTTAATGCATGAAATTAAAACAAACATGATAAAGATTCAACCCAATTAACCTTGTTTTTGTACCATAGTTGAGAATGTACCTGTCGTGCCTTGAGTCAACTTGGCTTTAGTCTCAAATTATATAGCAATATAAATAAGACTTTAGCTACTCCCTAATACAACTCAACAGAATCAAAGATCACAACACTTATTCCCTTTTAATATCATCAAGCCAATTCATGGAACAAACTATGGTCTTACTCTCGTGAAATTGTATGTGACAAAACATGCTCAATCATCTTTGTTTCACAAAATATATCAATGACCGATTCCAACTATTTGTTGGTCAACAACAATCTTTTTCTGAAAAATCTTTTCTAAAAATTCCCTAATATTTACCCATATTGGTTACAAACTTCAAACCACTTACTCCAGTCAAAGTAATTAACATTCAGTCCCAATGTCAAAAGTTTAAATCCAAGTCCAAAGGAATCTTTTGGCAGCCAAGCATTTTTCCTAAACAAATTATTCAATTAACTATAAACAAATATGTACAGACTTCCTAATTACATTTTTTACAAACAAAGCTCATGGCTTTCTTAAAAATACATGTAACGGGTTTCCAACCAACACATCCAAATCAAATGACCTTAGTGTGCTAGATTTAAAAAGATCCCTCGGGTTTACTTGCCCGAACCTCAAAGGCCACAGATTAGCTTTATTTGTTATTATTAAGTTCATGACTTTCTATGGAACCCGTGTAGCGAACTTTCAACTCAATCAGTCCCAAACATATTTGCTTGAGGCGATTAGGTGTAGAACACCCCTTAGAGTTTACTTGTTCGAGTTTCAAAGCTCACAGATTAACTTAATAATATATATATATATATATATATATATATATATATATATATATATATATATATATATATATATATATATATATATATATATATAACATAACACTTAACACTTTTATTAATTTATTTGCCTGGCCTATTTCTTTATGTTTTCGTCCTTGACTTTTCTATTGTGGGACATCTTACGGTCTATTACCATGAGGGCTTCTAATACAGTTTTCGGGGGACCAAAGGTCAACATGCAAAGACCCATAGGTATAGTTGGAAATATGTCTGCAAGCAAGGTATATAAAAGGGAATGAGCAGAAATGACTTTTAGAGCGTTGGAAGGCTCCAAACATTGAGATTTTATATTCTTTTTATGAATTTTTGAATTTGGCATTTTAAGTTCAATTGAGCATTTACTACTTATAAGACCAGTCATATGTCCCAAAGAATTGACTCATACCTGCTGTTATGCTCCAATGCTTACAATCTTCTCATTTTCTGTTTTGCACAAGTAGCTTCGAGAGGTGTGTTCATGTGCGATTAACTTGCTTTTAGATTTTCAATAAAATGAGCAAGTTTAATCTCAAGGCATACGACTCACTTACCGAATCAACTGTTTTAAAAAGATTTGGTTACTTGGGATTGGATCAAACCTTTTTTTTTCAAAACAAATGAATGCAACGCAAAATAATGCAAAATGCAAAGAATAATAAAAATTATAAAGAAAATCTTTTTGGCTTTTGAAAAATTTTCTATGCAGAAAAATGAAAAAGAAAATGAAAATTAATGCAATATGTACAAAATTACATGCAACCTACATGCAATGGGATTATGCATGGATGGATGCCCCTCCCCAAGCTTAAAATATAACATCATCCTCAATGCTTGGAGAGAGGCATAACCGACCTATTGAGGACCGACCGGTGGAGGATATAGTGGGAACTGTGAAGGGTAATCAGTAGGATAAAATGGAGGCCACTGGGGTTGGGATGATGATGATTGTTGTTGCGTGGGAAGGAAAAGTACTCGGCATATATCACTAAGCAAGTGATGGATATTGCGGTTATACTGCTCTTGAGCTACCCATCGTTGATCCTGCTCAGCCTATCGTAGCTCTTGTTGGGCCCAACGCTCGTCTTGAAGGTTACGGTAGTCTTGAAATTCGAAAGTGATTTCAGTAACACCCGTATAAATTTCTCCTACTTCCTGCTGGAGGCTCATGTAATGATGATCTAGGCGTGCAAACTCGCCCATGTAAAGGTTGTGTTGGGCGAAACGAGCTGGAAGCACCTGCAATTGCAATTTGAGCAGGAGGGGTAGGAGTGGTGGTTGGAGGTCTACGGGTTGCAGTAACACCCAAGTTGGACTGGAGGTGCCAATGAGTAGACGGGATGTCATTGACCAAGGCTAATATCTTCTTATTTCGGCTGTTAATGCATAGACATTCTTTGCCATTGACGGTCCATTGAACATCCCCATTGGGATTGCGGTGAAAGGGATGCATGGTTTCCATAACATCAAGTGATAAACGAGTACGACCCAGAATTATATTGGTTGGATTGTTGAGTAAATGGAGGCCAAGATGTTCAGCTATAATAGAAACCATGCCTCCACAATGAAGTTGACCACCATTGCTCAAGGAGTTTGTGAGCATTTTATGAATTACCCAACACCCAAAGTGAGGAACTTCCTTAGGCTTGTTAATCATGCACCATAGGACTTCCAAATCTTTCTTGTTGGCTTTGCTAATATTTTCTTGAGGAAACAGGAGAGAAGCAATAATCAAGTGGGTGACTTTAAGAACCTGATGAATGATACTGGAAGCCTTTGTTGTACCTGACTAAAACTCGTGTTCACAAGAGATGCTTCTCTAAAACCTTTCGTAATTTTGCTCAAATACAACATTTTTTCTCCCCTTTGTTGTATATACATCCCTTTTCGCTTTTGGAGCACCAATAATATCACAGAGAGTATCAGAATGAATTTTATGGGATTGATTGAGCAAACGGAAGGTGAGGATGTGTATTTGGTAATTGAAGTGATAGATGACAAGAATACTAACATGGGTGTTTGATAGCTTATAGCATGGAGATTCAATAACCCTTCCCAACCAATGTTCTTCATGAGCTTGTGGACACCTTTATAGATATGAAGGTCCTTGAGGGCTTGGATGTCCACAAAATTTTGTGCCCCTTTTACCCCTTGAATAAGTGTTGCATACAACATCTCTTGTTGATTGGACTCAAAAATAAGACCAAATTCATAGGGGTTTTCCATGAAATGTTGGTCTTTTTCATCATTGGTCTCTTGACCACCCATATGTGAAGTCCCAATTCTAGCCCTTTTTCCACGGGAAGCCATTGCCCAAATAAATTCAACAAAGTTTTGCACACAATGTTGGATAATTTTTTTGAACACTAAAGTATGCACAAGAACTAACAATATCACCAAAATCACCCTAAAATCTAACTATATGCACAATTAAAGAGATTGGAAGAATTATACCAATTTGTGCTTGAAAATGATGGTAGGGTGATGTCCAATGCTTCCCCAAGCTTATACTTGGAGCTTGATTTTTGATGAAAAATTGAGGAATATTAAGTGATTTTAAGGGTTTTTTTCGAAGGGGCAGTAGGGAGGAGAAAAATCGCAGGTAAGGTGAAAAGAATGAGTTAAAAAATCGAGTTTCAAGCTTAAAATCGTCCAGCTCGTAATTTACGTTTACACGGCCTGTGTAAACTATAAGGCAAAATTTATATGGTCGTGTAAATGGAACGTATGATCTGTGCTGGAACATGCATTTACACCGCCCGTGTAAACACAAGGTTTACATTTACACAGCCGTGTAAACCTCTGTAAAGGCCAAAAAATTTTTTTGATTTTTTCACTTTTTGAAATTGTAACCCGTTAATCTACTACTGTCCGGAAAATGATTTTTTACCCTATTTAAACATGAGAAACAACTTGAAAACTTGAAAACGAAGAAAATACGATGAAAAATTAAGAAATGACAAAAATACCCCCAGTTTATCTCTCGGTTAGCCGCCCATTTTTAATGTCGTTGGCTCAATTTGGACCCCATCTATTTGTCAATCTTGGTATTTTGGATCCATTACTTCCTCCACTTCTTCATTTTTGACTTGAAATCCTTCATAATAAGGCTTCAAACGGTGACTATTTACCATAAAGATCTTCCCGGTTTTTTTTACTTGTGATTTCTAATGCACCATGCTTAAAAACATTAGTTACAACAAATGGTCCCACCCAACGGGACCTTAATTTACCAGGAATCAATTTAAAACGAGAATGATAAAGTACTACCTTTTGAACTTTTTGAAATACCTTGCGTATAATCATCTTGTCATGGTATGCTTTGGTCCTTTCTTTGTAAAGAACCTCATTCTCATAGGCTTAATTACGGATCTCCTCAAGTTCTTGTATGTCCAACTTCCTCTTCTTTCCCGATTCACTTAGATCCATGTTGAACTGCTTGATCGCCAAATAGGCTCTATGCTCCAACTCAACGGGTAATTGACATGGCTTTCCAAAAACAATGAGGTATGGAGACATTCCAATTGGAGTTTTGTATGCAGTGCAGTACGCCCACAAAGCATCATCAAGGCGTGTACTCTAATCTTTCCTTGTTATATTCACGGTTTTCTCCAAAATACCCTTGATTTGTCGATTGCTCACTTCGGCTTGTCCATTTTTTTGTGGGTGGTATGATGTGGAAACTTTATGAGTAACACCATATTTCTTCAAAACACTCCCGAGCGTACGATTGCAAAAATGTGTACCACGATCACTGATCAAGGCCTTTGGAACACCAAATTTGGAAAAGATGTTAGCCTTCAAGAAATTTATCACAACTTTTGAATCGTTAGTACGAGTAGCCTTTGCTTCCACCCACTTGGAAACATAATCCACAACCAAAAGAATATAAATAAAACCCGAAGATGATGGAAAAGGTCCAATGAAATCAATGCCCCAAACATCGAAAATTTCACAAACTAAAATGGGATTAAGGGGCATTTGATTCTTTGAGCTTAAAGAGCCCATCTTTTGACATTTATCATAACTTGCACAAAAGAAATAAGAGTCATGGAAAATACTTGGACAGTAAAATCCACTCTCTAATACTTTTCTTGCAGTCCTTTGAGGACCAAAATACCCTCCACAAGCATAAGAGTGACAAAATGTTAAGATAGAATGTACCTCATGTTGATCCACACATCGTCTAATCATTTGGTCAGCATAATATTTCCATAAATATGGATCATCCCAAACGCACCTATTGGCTTCTTTCTTAATCTTATCTTTTTGTCATCGAGTCAAATCTGGTGGAAATTGATTTGTGACGATGTAGTTCACAATATCGGCATACCATGAATGGGAGTCATATCATCTGTAGAAACAATCCGGCTAAGATGATCATCTACAAGGTTTGACTTTCCGCTCTTGTCGTTGATTTCAATATCAAACTCTTGTTAGAGTAATACCCATCGACTGAGTCTAGGCTTTGAATCCTTCTTTGCAAGTAGGTACCTAATAGTTGCATGATCAAAATAAACAATGACTTTAGAGCCTAGCAAATATTGACGAAATTTATCTAGAGCAAAGACAATAGATAGCAATTCTTTTTCAGTTGTTGAGTAATTGGCTTGTGCACTGTCAAGTGTTTTTTAGGCATAGTAAATGACATTAGGAACTCGATCTTTTCTTTGCCCCAACACTGCACCAACTGCATGATTGTTGGCATCACACATGATTTCGAAAGGCAAACTCCAATCTGGTGATTGAAGTATTGGTGCTGAGATCAACAACTCCTTCAACTGACCAAAAGCTTGCTTGCACTCCTTGGAAAATTCAAATTTTGCATCTTTTTGTAGGAGCTCACACATGGGATGGGATATCTTGGAAAAATCTTTGATGAACCTTCTATAAAAACCTGCATGACCAAGAAACGAGCATACCTCACGAACACAAGTGGGGTAAGGTAAAGACTTAATGACATCAATTTTTGCTTTGTCTAACTCTAACCCCTTATAAGACACAACATGGCCAAGTATGAGACCTTTATCAACCATAAATTGACACTTTCCGTAATTCAAAACAAGGTTGGTCTCAATACATCTTTGTAAAAAAAATTCAAATTGGCCAAACATTCATGAAAATAATTACCATAAACTGTGAAATCATCCATAAAAACTTCAATGATCTCCTCAACATACTCTGAAAAAATACTTACCATGCACCTTTGAAAAGTGGTGGGAGCATTGCAAAGTCCAAAAGGCATCCGCCTATATGCAAATGTTCCGAATGGACATGTGAAAGTGGTTTTTTCTTGATCCTCGGGTGCAACAGGTATTTGATGAAAACCGGAATACCCATCCAAGCAATAATATTGTGTTTTTCCCGCTAACCTTTCCAGCATTTGATCAATGAAGGGAAGTCGGAAATGGTCTTTCCGGGTTGAGGAATTGAGTCTTCTATAGTCTATGCAAACTCTCCACCCATTTTGCACACAGGTAAGGACTAATTCACCTTGGTCATTGTTTGTAACAGTAATACCTGTCTTCTTGGGTACAACTTGGACTGGACTTACCCACTTTCTATCTGATATAGGATAGATCATCCCCGCATTCAACAACTTTAAAATCTCCTTTTTCACAACCTCCATCATTGGAGGATTCAAACGCCTTTGAGCTTCTCGGAAAGGCTTGTAATCTTCTTCCATAAGGATTTCGTGCATGCAAAGTGAAGGACTTAACCCTTTGATGTCGGCTATAGTCCACCCAATAGCTTCCTTATACTCTTTTAAGGTAGTGACAAGCTCTTCTTCTTCTTTTGTTGATAACTTTGTGTAGATGATCATTGGCAAAGTCTCTTTCTCTCCAAGATACGCGTACTTTAGATGCTCGGGTAAAGTTTTGAGTTCCAATTCTAGTGCCTGCACAATAGAAGGAGCAAGTTTCTCATTAGACATCGGTAATTTCAGCTTTGGAACATCAAACCTCAATTTCTCTTTTCATCCATGCAAGATACAACTTCCAAAATCTTCATCAATTTTAAATTGCTTGGCAAGTTTTTCCACTCTTTCCTTTTGAAGATTCATATATAAAATGAGAGCTAGCACATCAAGATTAGACAAATCAAAACACTCTTCGGTTAATGTTCAATGACATCCACAAAATTCAAAGATGAAACATCACTTGGATATCTCATAACATCATAGATGTTGAAATTTATCACCTCTCCATAAAATTCCATGGATAATGTACCATCACAAACAACAATTTTTGTCCTGGTTGTTTTCAAAAAAGGTCTTCCTAGAATAATTGAGCTCAAATTTGGCGAGTCATCATCATCCATGTCAAGGACATAAAAATCTGCTGGAAATACTAACTCATTCACTTGGACTAACACATCTTCTAGCACACCTTTTGGATGTACTAAAGATCTATCATCCAATTGAATGATTACCCCGATCTTCTTCAATGTGCCAATATTTAAGGTTTTGAAAATAGAAAATGGAAAAACATTGACAAAAGCTCCAAGGTCTAGCATAACTCGTGGAACATGAAGATTACCTAACTTCCAAGGAACCGTGAAAACACCCGGATCCTTAGATTTTTGAGGTAATCTTTTCTCTAACACTGCAGATACATTTTCACCCACTTGGACAGTTTCATTCCCTTTTAATCTTTTCTTAGATGTGCACAATTCCTTAAGGAATTTAGCATACCTAGGGACTTGTTTGATGGCATCAATAAGAGGAATATTTACCTCAACCTTTCTGAACATCTCCATGATTTCATTGTCTTCCCTTTCACGCTTTGACTTGCTTAACCTTGTGGGAAATAGAGGAGTGACTTTTGCTTCAATAGGAACTTGCTTTGAAGGTGTTTTTGACTTCTCTTCTTCTTTCTCTAGATCCATCTCTTCTTCTTCTTCTTCTTCAATCATCTTAGGACCTTCATATTCTTTGCGATTTCTCAAAGTGATGGCACATAAACTATGCTTTGGATTCTTTTCGGTTTGTACGGGTAGTTTGCCTTGTGAATCCAATTTATTCATAGAAGTGGCGAGTTTAGTCATTTGTTGTTCCAAAGTCTTGATACTCGCCTTGATCTCATTTTGAAATGCTTGAGTACTTGTGGCTAAACTCTTGACAATGTCTTCCAAAGACATTCCCGATCCGCTTGAATTGCTTCCTTGTTGCATGTTTTGAGGTTGGAATTGAGATTGATGAGGAGGTTGATTTGGTTGGAAATGTGGATGATAATTTTGTTGGTGATGCATCTGATTTTGAAATGGAGGTCTTGGTTGATAAGGTGGTGGCCTTGGCTGAAAATTGGCATTAGGTTGATGCCACTTTGGATTGCTTCTTGGCTGAAAGTTTCCTTGTTGTTGACTTGAAAATCCCATAGCTTGAACTGGTTCTACATCTTCTTGTAACATTGGGCACATATCAGTGGGGTGTCCAACTTGTGTACAAATACCACAAGGTCTAATAGTTGGTTGCACACCCTTGTCCTTTGCAAGCATCATCACTACTTTAGTCAACTCAGAAAGTTGACTTTAAATTTTTGGGGTAGAAATTTCTTTCACTCCTCTTGGTGTATCATTGTACCATTCTTCTTCTTGAATTGTATGCTTTGACTCTTCTTCCATGTTCTTGATAAGAGCTCTGATTTCTGTTGGAGTTTTATCAGCTATTGATCCACCACTTGATGCATTGCGTAATCTCCTCTCCCAAGCTGACATTCCTTCACAAAAATATTGTTGGGTTTTGAGCATTCTAACACTCCTAAGTGTACATGCAACCCTAAATACCTTGGATCTATGTTTTCTCTATTATACATGCAAATAAGAACTTCCAAGGTATTACCCTAATCTAGCATACAAAACAATAACTATAGCAAGATAGAATACATACCTCTTTGATGTAGAAAGTCTTCATGAAGCTTGAGTGCCTAGTGCCCCAAGTGTGACACCTCAAATGGAATCACAATCATCAAAACACTTGGAATGACTTGAGAGAAATCTACACTCATCAAAATCGGCTAGCCCTCTCTAGAACACTACTAGTGGCCGATTTTTCCTCAATAATAAGATGCTTATATAGTTACACAATTAGGGTAAACTCTTAATTGTCATGGCTTTCCATTTCCTTGGATCCATGGGTACAAATACACCATGGAGCATCCATGGACCATCCTATGGGTTTTAGCCCAACTTGATTATCCATGGAGCATTAGCCCACTATACAAGTATGGATGATTTACACAATCAACCCATATATTTAATTAGTCTTCTTTTGATCACTTAATTAATCCTAGATTAATTCTTGATCAATACTAATTAAATAATCTTATTATTCTTATTATTAATATACTAGAACTTATAATATATTAATAACCATAAGTGTCTTATTTCTCTCATTCAAGTGCATGATGGTATGCAACCCAAATGGACCATGCCGGGTCGGGTCAAGTCTTACCAATTATAGTTATGGACTTAGACATTAATCCAAAAAATATTGCAACAACTAATACTCTGAAATCCCATGTTTTGGACATCTTGAACACAATTTCTTGAACCGTTCCCAGTAAGTGTGCAAGGCTTCTCTCATATGTTGCTTGATACCAATTATTTCTCTATGTAAAGCTGAAGCTCTCATTTTTGGAAAATATTTATCCAAAAACATCCTTGCAAGTTCATTCCATGTTGTGAATGACCCCGGTGATAAGTCATATAACTACTCATTGGCCGAATCTTGTAAAGTAAAGGGGAATGCCCTTAACTTGATTTGATCTTCTGTAACTTCATGTGGCTTCATATCCACACATACAACAAGAAATTCCTTAAGGAATTTATGTGGGTCTTCATTCTCAAGACCACATAATGAAGGTAACAAATGGATGAGTCCAGACTTGAGTTCAAAGTTTATTGTTGTAACGTTCGTAGATCAGTGCTAGTCAATTTAAAGATGATAATCATCAAAAATGACTTTTTGATAGAAGATTATTTAGAATGAATAATCTTAACTAAGTTGTAGTATATGTTACAAGGATTCCGTATATATAAAGAACGCCGAAATCCGAGTTATAACGAAGAAGTTATGACCTGTCGAAGTTTCGCGACAGAACCGGCACGACACATCGCGACATAAAAAGTGAATTTACGTTAGAGCGATATTTAGCCTTAGCAATCTAAATGAAAATCATAGAATACGTTAAATCGTAAGCGTGCATAAAAAGAACATCCAAATCTGACTTCGTATGAGGAAGTTATGATTTTTCTAAGTTTCGACTTAGCGGTATGCAGCCCGAATACTCGATTTGAGATCGAGCGGTTTTTAGCCGAGACAATCTAAACGAGAATCGAAGGTCTCGTTAATTGTCGTGAAACTATAAAAAGATAGGCGAAAACGAACGTCGGATGAAGAAGTTATGAATTTATAACGGAGTTTTCCTGTCCCGGCCTACTAAAATAATACAATAAAAATAAAGTCAAAATTAGTCGACGGAGTCTAAACAAAAGTTGTAGAGCATAGTCTCACCTATGTGTGGATATAAAGAACGTCGAAAACGGAGTTCGTATGAGGAAGATATGAATTTTTGAAGTTTATTAAATATTTTCGATATTAAATTTAATTATAAATTTTCGATATTATCCAAGGAGGGGAGTCACCGGGCTTATCCAGGTTACGCCCAGCATAATCTAAGATTACGTCCAGCGTAATTTGAAGTTCCGGACCCTATAAAAGGGAGTCGAGTGCAGCCGATTCATTTGCTCATTTCTCTTCTTTCTCTCGCGTTTTTACATCGTTTTTCGTGCAAGAATTATCCCGAAGCCCCGGTATCATTCCCAAGCCCCGAAGCAAGTCTCGAGACCCCTAAGATCCCGAGAAGTGTGATTCCCAAGCCGAAGCTCTGCCCGCGAGAAGCCGATTTTTGTGAAGATCTTCCAGATCTACCGAAGAATACTACTTTTACAATCCGTAGTGCTGTCCGATCATCTTCTGATCAAGTGAGTGTGTAGTTACTTTCTTTTAACGCATAAATATTAAGTATTTGCTATGAAACACGTGCTATGTGTATAATATAAAGTTGTTTATATGTGTGGGTGTATAGTCCCTTTCATAAACACGATTTTAATACAAGTATTGTTTGAATGTATTAAGTATATGTTTGGTGTGAGTGTGTAGTTACTTTCTTCTAACGCATAAATATTAAGTATTTACTATGAAATGCGTGTTATGTGTCTATATATTGGTCTTGATTTGAAGGGGGTACCTAATCTCTTTCAAATGCACGATTTTATACAAGTATCGATTTAACGTACTAAGTATACGTGTTATGTGAGTGTATGAATGTTATCTTCTAATCTCATAGATATGATTTATTCTCTATGAAATATGTGTTATGTTTATGTGCCTCATCTTTTATCTGGAATGTGTTTTGAATGAACATACTATACAGGTTTTAAACTATGTCTAAAAATGTATATTTTATCTAATAAAATGTTGGGTAGAACATGGGTAGATAGTTGTCTTGTGATAAAAGGACGAGAGGCATCGATGTCATTGTAATCCAGTCATCTAGCGGAATTTAGATGACGACCACAGACTTTTCTAGATAGTCCAGTGGAACGCTAGCAGGCTCATAACATGTAGGTGTTAATGAACTTGGGTGTTCATTCGTTGTATTCCATCCCCCTCATGGTTGCCTTATTTGACTTATATTGCTGAGGAACCCCCGAAGCATGTGTTGTCTCCCCGATGAAATATTCTTAGACTAGGTCCCTTATGTTAGTTGTCTTAGGGACGTAAAGTGAGAATAACGGGAATGGGTAATTGGGTTATTATTGGTTGATGAAATTAAATTAATTATTTATTGTGGGTTGAAAACCCTATATGCTCACCAGGCTCCCAAGCCTGACCCACTCAGTTTTCTTTGCATTACAGGTAATGACACAAGAGTATAAGTTGGTGGACTTGACGAGAGATTTTGGAATATAGACCAGTAGTTAGAAATAACTCTTGTAAGGTCTATTTTATACTGTTTATGCTTTTGGTCTGTATCGGAACATGACATCCCGAGGTTTTATTATTTAATGAAAATACGATCTCTTTGAGAATCGTTTTGATAAATTTTATCATATTTTGTTTGGGAACAAATTCCGCAACTCTTTAAATCAAAGGATTACTCTGAAATCATTTTAAAAACATAAATTAAACTGGTCTTTTCTGGCCGTGAAATTGGGGATGTCACAATTGTTGTAGGGTAATTAATGCACAAAGGTTATTGGATGACATCTTGAGTGGCCCATTGTCTAAAGGTTTGTTCAGGTGGTGGATTTGGAGGATATTGGCCATGGTTGTCTGCCATGGTAGGATTAAGGATAAAAGTTTCAGATTCGGGTAAAGGTGAAGATGGTGGGGTGGTATTTTTGGATGTTGGTGAAGATGTGGTTGATGGATTTGATGAAGACGCTCCGGATTGTTGTTTTTTAAAATTTTGGCTTCCTTCCTTTTTTTTTTTGCAGATTTCTCTATCTCCAAATCAATTGGTAAAGGTGTACCTGTGCGAAAAGATTTTGACATAAATAATTAGTAATACCGTATCCCCGGCAACGGCGCCAATTTGTTTGGCTTTCAAACCAACAAATAATGGGATAAAATAATAATAACAATAAATCTCAAATCACTGCTACTTCATACACTAAAGATAGTATAGAGTAAGCAGGGTCGGTCCACAGGAATACGAGACTCCTTATTTAGCCATATTCTCACACATTATACAATCAATATTAAAAATAGGGGATTATATTTAAACTAAAATTGAAATTCATAAAGAAATAAGATTGAAAACAAAATTCGGTAAAAGAAATACATTTCTGATTCTGATTCCTATATTTGTATTATGTTGAAAGATGTAATATAGTTATGACTCGTGTTTAATCTAGGTTGGTAATTTAGATATTAATAAAATCTAATATCTAAGTTGACAAAAGTGTTTTATTCAAAACATGTTCTTCAAATAAAACTTCATTTAATTGATTCAATTCAAATAAGTTCTTGCATCAAATCATTAAATGACATTGAGTTCTTGCAACAATTATCAACAATGTTCAACATTCCTCTTAAGCTTGGGATTATGAACATTTAATCTTTGATTACACTTATTTTGATCTAAATACAACCAATCAAGTGCATGTTACTAACATCAAATCATAAAACATATACGAATTTTATAATTTGATTAACTAGATTGATAAGAACCCTAATTCATTGATCAAGTGAAAAAGAGAACCAATCAAACACATAATTAAGATCAAATCAAATATTACTAGATGTTAAACATAAGTCAAGTGTAAATTACAACCTAACAACAAACGATTAAGAATTCAGAATCAAAAATGACAAAGAAATCAGCCACACATGTCTAAATTAAACTACAAATTCAACAAGTTTTTATCCTCAATTTGACTTACAAAATGCAAATTAAAGTGTTTCCAAAGGTTAATCAACTTCCAAAAATCTTCCAAAATCCTTTCTCTTCTCCCAAAATGCGACTTAACTTGCTCTGGAACTGGTTGTCTCTCTTTTACAAAGGATGAAACTGTTTTAAAACTGATGACACACGGCCCGTGTAAACTAACACTAACCATTTACACGACCGTGTAAACTCTAGAAGTAAAATGCTCAAATCTGTCAGGCCTCGAAGTACACTGTTGTTGAATATGCGTTTACATGGCCCGTGTAAACTCAAGGCTTTCATTGACATGGCCATGTAAAACTCTGTAAAGCCAAAATCTTCATTTCTTCATAACTTCCTCCTCGATGCTCCAATAGTCCCGAAACTTCGTTCACATCTTTTATTCTTCACCTCAACTAAGATCATACCTTCAAAAGTCCCTGAAATATCACAAAAGTGTGTAAATGGAATTGCATCATGAAAAATCCCGAAAAATATGCAAAATGCATGAGTTTAAACCTAAATGCAATGCACTTTTATGGATTAAAACTACAAAATGAGTGTATGAAATGCACCTAACGCGAAGCAATGTGATATAAATTGGATCTAATAGAAGAAAAAGGGAGGAAACCGCCATTAGACAAGCTCATTATATGATGGCGGTGGAATGATTCTATGACACCTAGTTCCGAAAAAAAGCGTGCAAGGTTGGAGACCTCGTTTTAAGGAAGAATGAAGCCAGAGTAGCGGCAAAAGGGGGAAGCTCAACACAAACTGAGAAGGACCTTTTAGAATCAATTAAGCCTATAGAAATGGTTCATACATCTTGGAAACTATGCAAGGTGACAAGATCCCGAAGACATGGAATATTTCCAACCTCAAGAGGTTTCATTTCTAGAATAGGACGGAAAAGCCAAGTAGCAAAGGACATATGAATGTATCTTTTTGAGTGAAAGAGAAGTTCCCTCGATGGACCTAATTTTGTACTAAAATATCTTTCCTAATTTTAAGAAAATGCTCATTGGTTAATTTGGACGTCATTATTTATATTATCCAAACCAGGCTCTAAGGTCGATCCACACAAAGGTCACCTTAATAAACCTTAGTCAAATCTAAGTAGTTTCATTTAAATTAAGACCCAAACTGGGCTCTAAGGTCGAACCACACAAAGGCTACCTTAATAAATCTTAGTTAAATTTAAGTAGCCTCATTTAAATTAAGACCCAAACCGGGCTCTAAGGTTTGAAAAGATCTAGTATGCTCAAGAGTCATATTAAAATGATATTGCTAAATAACATATGATCCTAAGGGTCATGCTAACAACAACTTGATACAATTGATTATTTATCATAAATTAATTTTAATAAATATTTATAAACTCTTATAATAAATTGGGAAAATATTTATTTCATGGAAATAGTTATTTTACAATACAAGTTACATATTATTTCATATGGTATGAATTAGTAAGTCATGCACAACTTTTTAGACTAGTTGAAACCTTTTGTCTTTTAGCAAAAGACAAAGTTTATATTTTATAAACTTAGGTTTTATAAAATTTAAACTATCCATCCTTATTTTTATATACATAGCCGAAACTCCTTTTGGTTAAGGGAGTTATGGTCTTTTGATTTGTTTATTAAAAAGAAATGGGTAAGGTGCATGCATGGTGGACAAGCTTGTCTAAAGGAGTAAATGGCTAAAGACCTTAAGGTAATATTTCAACTTTACTTAAGGAAAGAAGGCTTGATGCATTGATACAATCTTGCACCAAATTTTTGGCCATACTCTCCCCATTCTCTCACTCTCTTATCTTCTAGCAAAATATTGAAGAGTTTGAAGATACTTGCAGTCTCTCTTTAAGGCATTATTTGCTTTGACTTAAATCTTAAGAGATATAACTATCATTACATCAAGTTGATCTTTGTTGGTGTCTTAAGGGTTCATCCTTTCTCCATCAACTTCTAAGCCTCCCCTAAAGGACTCAAAGTACTTCAAAGGTTGTTACTACTTCTTCCTTCTATAGTTGTGCTTTAAATCTTTCTACTACTTGCAAGATGATCCTTGGTGGGTGATAATATGATTATGTTATTTATAAAACCCAACAAGGTTGATCCACACAAAGGTCACCATAAAAACCTTAGTAAAATCTAAGTAGTCTCATTTGAATTAAAACCCGAACCGGGTTTCAAGGTCATTCTATGCAAAGGTCACCTGAATAAACCTTAGTCAAACCTAAATAGTCTCGTTTAAATTAAAATCTGAAACGGGTTTTAACGTCCCAATAATCACAACCATTTTTTATTTTTAAGTTAAATATAAATGTAGTTTTTAGGAAAACCAAATCAGGAAAATCACAAGGATCAAAATACATTCATCCTAAAATCAGAGTGTGACAAAATGTGGAAACATTAAAGCAGCCGAGGAGAGTGTATAGTCAAGCCTTCGCCATTCCACGATTCATCTGAAAGTACCTGAAAACACATTAAATCCATAATTATAAGCACAAAGCTTAGTGACTTCCCCAAAATATCACATAAAACACAACATAAATAAACAAATATGACTTATCAGAAACCTTAGGGACTATCAGTAGTCCCAATGGGCTAACAACAAGCCCTGTGGGTTATCAACAACTTTGGGGACTGTCAACAGTCCTAATGGGCTAACAACATGCCCTGGAGCTATCAGCAGCTCAGTAACACATAATAGCAATCAGAAAATAAGACCTAATTGGTCATCATGCACACACTATGGCATAAGTAATACAATGAGTAGACTCACTTCGCAAAAAATAGGCTAACACAACAGCTCCTTGACAGAGGAGACAGATACTACGAGACACCTAAACACAACATAAGAGTACCCTCTCAATCCAAACCCTAAAAACTCCTAGGTTGACCAAAGTCAATAAAGGACAAAATTCAACGATCAAAGTCAACCGCAATTGATCGTCACGTTGTGACCACAAATTGGTCAAGTCGTAACAACGTTAGGACAAAATAGTCGCAAAGTAGTATGTTGCCATGTTCTGACGATCAATCTGTCACGTCATGGGAATTGCTTTGGACAGATTAATGCTTTAAGCTCTTAGTCCTTCAAACCAAGCAATCAAACTTTCCAGATGGCTTTCTCCATCCCAAAGAACCATAAAAATTATTGCTTTTTAGACACACATGTCCAATGCATGTCTTAAACACAAGTTAGGTCAAGATGAAGAAAAACAAGATAAAATATCATTCATGAAACTCATAACTCATCAACTTTCCAGATCTACAACAAGGGGTCACAAAGGAGCCTTAAAAACTCATAAATTTCCTAACTTTATGAAATCCCAACATTCAAACCTCCTTAAACATGGGGAAAAATGGAAAAAAACCTTGATTTAGAATGTTTGAATTAAAAGGGAAGGAACTTGAGGTCTTACAATAGTCCTAAAACAACACAAGATGATGAGAGAGAGGTTTGCTAGCTGAAATAATGCACCAAACTGCCTACTTCTTCTTCTTCTTCAAGGGATAACATCACCAAAAAAGAGCTCACAATATCAAAATGGGGCTAGGGTTTCTTAGAGGGTAAAAGGGAGGTGATGGAGGCTGATGGTGTGCAAACCCTAGCCCATGTTTCCCATAAATAGGGGCACACATCTTGGAATTAGGGTTAAACACCAGACATCCATCTTGTCATGACCATAAGCTCGTCACGTCGTGACGCACAAATGGATACGCGTTCTATACATCGATGGACACGTCAAGATATATCCTTTGCCACATTGTGACCATCACATAATTCAAAATTTTATATCTTTAGATGCCCAAAAAACATAAATGAATCATTTACTTGTAATAGGTGTTACACGGGCTTTAAGTTCGGTCTATGCAAAGGTCACTTTAATAAACCTTAGTCAAACCTAAGTAGTCTCATTTAAATTAAAACCCGAATTGGACTCTAAGTTTGATCCATGCAATGGACACCTTAATAAACCTTAGTCAAATCTAAGTATTCAAATTAAAATCTGAACCGGGCTCCAAGTTCGATACACGCAAGGGTCACCAAAATAAACCTTAGGCAAGTCTAGGTAATATCGTTAAAATCCAAATCCAAACTAAGTTCTAAAGATGGTCGTTACGAAGGCCACTTTAGCATATTAGATTCAAACAACTCTAAAATAGAAATTAGAATCAAATCCAAATTAACAAAAAAATATTTTGAGAACTAGAATTAAAGGGGAACAACTATGAAGAACACATCATAAATATCAAAGCACTAGGCCAATCAAAAGAATCATAGGGAGTAAAAGGTTTTTCCACGACCACCAGAACATTTAATAAAACATCCCAAATTCAAAGCATAAACATCCATGTCACAAAAATAAAACCATCAAAAATATTAAGAGAAATACATAAAGAAAATCAACAAATGAAACACCTTCTTCAGCAGACTTTTCCTGCATCTCTTGATACTAAACCAATTTCTTGATCTTCGCCACTCCAACACTGCCCTCCCTCAATTGCTTCAGAAAACTGAAATCCTCCATAACTAGTGCTTTGAACCAATTATACACCATGTTCAGGGCATCCGGGTAAGAGTACATAGGGGTAGCCGACTCCACCTGAGCTAATCTTCATCTCAGCACAACCTTTGTGAAGACCGTACCTTATGCAAGCAGTATGGACCCTCACATTTTCTTGGCCATACTCAGGGGTACGTAAGAGATGAACTACAATTACATAGATACCTTCTTTCTGATGGGTTTTGATCATAAGACATCCTATATGTTCATACAAACCCTAATGCTTGGATCTAGGTTTCTCTATTGTACATGCTTTGAATCCAAGACTATAAACCCTAATTCTAGCATATGGAAATCAATATTAACATATAATTAGGTTTATGATATTACCTTTATTGTTATGTAGCAATAACAATCCCAATTCCTCCTTGAATTGACTTTGGAAGGCTTAGAGTCACAAGTGTCACTCCTCTAATGGTTCACAAACACCATAAGCAAGAGGATGAAGAGGAGAGAGGTTAGAGGCTGCCAAAACTTGTGTGAAACCCTAGCAAGAAGCTTAGCCACGTTTTTGGTCCTTAATGGATCTATATATAGTGAGGCAATTAGGGTTATCTAACAAGGAAACCCTAATTTGGTTGCTTAAGCCCTAAGCAACCCATAGACTCCTTTAATCAAGCCCTTGGACGATTTCCTTATGGGCTTCCCATAAGAATTCGTCCACCTCTTGATTTAAGACAATCCATGGCCCAAATTGCAATTATCTTATAATTACAATTCCAGTCCCTTAAGTTTAATTAATCTCTTTTAGTCACAAAACTAATTACCAATTAATTATTGACTAATATTAATTAAACAATATGATTTCTCCTTTAATATATCATTCCCATAATATATTAATAAATCATATTTAATCCTTTCTCTCCATAATTCATCCTATCAAGTTGCTTTGATGAAGGCAACCCAAAAGGACCATGCACCATCGGATCAAGTACATACCAAAATAGTTATGGACTTAGACACTAATCTAACAGTCTCCCACTTGGATAAGTCTAACAACTATTCTGCGTATGACTTCAGATCCTGATCTGCAATCGTAGCTTTCTAAAGCCGCTGTCAACTCTGATCCTATCAGATACGTGTGTCCTTAGATAAGGGATCATATATTCCTCCATTCTAGATATCATATAAGATATGACTTCAAATCATTCTCTTTGTACTATTTCTCGATTTCCGATTTATGACGACTGACTAATTGAACAAATCAAATTAGCCCTAGCCCGGCCGAGCATTTACGTTTGTCATCACTAAATCATCGAGGGGTCCAAAGATATCGCTTTTATTCTACTTTGAATAAAAGGAACGTATAAACTTTTGATACAATGCTTGCTTGCACTTACTCACCGAATCACACACAACAATATGTTTTATAACACCAAGTTACTAGTGCGTTTACATATTATCAATGTGCAACCGATTTGCAAGATGCAACTCACACATCTCGGTTTCAAGAATATAAGATGTTATCGTCTCACCAATCACTCGTGATATAATTCAGGGAGTGATCCAAGTGAGCGTGGGTTTAATCCAATGCTCAAATCATATTCATAAGCACTCATGAACGTTGCAGCAAACATTTGCTTATGTCTAATAATCTTTAGACAATCCACACACCAATTCACGACAGTCTTCATTCATATCTACTTCCAACATATGAATGACTGTGGCCCGTTCAAATAATTCGATTATTCTTAATAAACTCAATTATTCTGGAAGTCAAAATATGCAAAGTGAAACACAAGAATAATACTAATCCCATATGGCCTCAAACCTTTGAGTATAAATAAAACTCCTTTTATTTATCACCATATCGATTACTCATTATTTGTCGTTTCGGGTAATTAACTTCTTACTTGAATTACAACACTTGTCCCATGCTCCTAGCATGCACGCAATGTTTACCAATGGTTCTTACTTTGTGAAATAGATCAAATTGAACACATTTCCAATCATTCTCATTTCACAACTCCAAATCCTTTTTCATAAGTGTGAGAATATCAAATTCTTGCTACTTATAGAATATGCTAGATTCTAACACTTTATGCAATGATCCTTTCGTAATGTCAATTCACCAAAGTCACAAAGACTATTGCCAATTATATTACAAAGTCCTCTATCGGAGATTGTTACAAGACAATTCCTTAGATATGATGTCTCTCACTCAAGGTACTTTCCTTTGAACATCCTTTTGCATAAAAGTTTCTAATCTTAGACATAGATCTTTTAATATTCATTCCCAATATGGACACGCTTCCATATTTTCCATATGACAACCCATTCTTAATAGAATCTTATCTATCCATAATAATGTCGATATGGTCCATCCAATATGGAAATATTTCCATATTTTCCAATACTATACTTCCAACTACTCACAAGCGACCAATCCTCGTCGAACTTTGGATTGTCCTTTGATAGTTGTTTAATTATTTTTAGTCAAAAACCGATTCTAGTCCTTTTCCCTCTAAATGCGCTAGACATTTGGAAAATTTTAGAATGGTCAAACATTAAAGCATTTGCAATCGATCCTATACCCGAAGCGTATGGGACACGACGCATAATGTTTTATTTGCTATGTTCTCAAAATTCGAATTGTGAAGAGGAATGCCGTAATCATAATCGAAATTTTAAGAACACACTATATACCTTTGACTAAATCTATTAACATTCCACAACCTAAGCCTTTAAATTTGAAATGAAGCAACCTTTCAACTCTTACGACTTTGCAACTCTTACGACTTTGCAAAGTATGACTCTTGTTTTCTATAATTAATATTGCTAACCTTGCAATACTTTCCTTAATAATCATACAATCATAACATTTATGCTCCCACTATCATGATGATTATTATAAAACATAACACTTATGCTCCCACTAGCTTCGACATGTATTCATAAACATCTTAACTTTCAGAAAAACAATACTTATTGAATTTCTTAAGTTCATGTTTCTAATACTTAGTGCTTTGATAATCTTTTATCAAGGCTTCTTGAACTTATACACCTTTGCCTTAGATAGTTCATATGTGTGTGTAAACAATTGCCAAACCTCACAATTCAAATTATGGAAAGGGATACCGTAACCATAATCGAATTCGAGAATGCAATTTTACAATCACTATCTTCTTAAAATCTTTCTTAGTGAAAGCATTTCCTCACAATCATTTTCATGAAGGAGGAAATCTTATGACACTTAGATTCAAATGGTCTATGTGTTCCTATCCATTTGAATTTGTTAAAACCAAAGTTTACGACAAATTCAAACTCATATGGACCGAACTTTTTTAATCTTGATTTCTTGCCTTATGGTAGCACAGCTGTCCACCATGTCTTCCAAGTAGTCAAGCAGCTCACCCTTTCCTATCAATGTACCTTTCATTGATCAAGGTGCTTTGCCTTTTATGCGTTCAAAATGAGAACTCATAGAACTCACATGCATAATTAACTCGATTGGATTGGCACAGAAACAAAATAATGTCAACACGATAGGTTGTAAACCTCAACTCGTGTGCTAGTGATGATCGATAAGGTTTATTTGATTTGTTCTTGAAACCTTTCAAGACTATTAGGACTCCCACTGACTCCTTGACATATACATTTCTCTTGTCAATAAGCATTTGTTGACAAACAAATATTCAAGAGTTAGTGTAGCTCATATCAAAGTACTTCATAAATTGGTTCTAGTTGATCTTTGTCTTATCCAAGACATCACAACTTTCCACAATTGATGAATGTTATAAACCTTACTTTTTCACTCGATGTCACAATCTTAACTTTAAGACTTGTTATTAAAACAAAGTATGATTGACTTATTGATTTAACCATTTCTTCAATTCTTGATTCCTCTTCTTAGACATACAATTGTACTAAGACTCATTTAGAGGATCGATTGAGATATGGTTCTTAATCATTAAGACCTGTCATAAAGCATAAAAGGTACTCTCCCATATTCTTAGAATGGAGAAACTTTTATCTTTCTGCCTACTTGATTCTTCTTATTCGTTCTGCTATTGATCTAAACCCTTTAATCAATTCAGAATTATACTTAATCTTGTAAGTATAATCATATTTACTAAACCTTTAGTAAATCATGACGAATATCATTGTTACTCTTATGGTGGACTTGATCAACACGCAACATTGTGTGCTTGATCTCTTAGCCCTTCACTTGACACTTTGTCAATGAATTTGTCTAATTTCCAAATATGAAATTTCTCATTCATCGTGCAACCAAGTTGCGTGATTCCAAATTTCTGTCCAATTGAAACTTTGGGCGATGAGAAACTCTCCCTATTTGGTAAATTCTCAAGTTTCCATAAATAACATAATAAGAACCAAATCCATTATTGCTAATAATAGAAACATTTTAACACCAATTTTTCATACACGCCATTGCAAGGATAAATAAATAAAATTTAAAATCAATATTTATTTTATTGCGGAAAAATTTGTCCTTATAATGCAATTCATTGAAAAACTTATGCTAATACATCTTTCTTAGCAATCTAATTCTAACTCTAAGTATTAGCTCAAGAATCTAATCTTCGAGAAATGCGATCGAAATCCATTCATTCACGGTTAGATTCTGCTCACTTCTTCCCTTAAGCTTCCTTTCTTTTCTTTGATCTTACAAAACATCAATTGTAATCCTATCACATTATGTATTAAGAATTTAGAATAGAATCTTTAAAAGAGTTAGTCAATGGATTTTACCTAAAGCAAAGTCATACGTTTTGACTCTCCCATCTCTTAGATCTCTTAGGTAAATAGGGCAACTTCGTCTCTAATGCTCCTTCTATTGGCAATAAAAGCAAATTGACTCTATTGGAATAGGACATGGAACTACTTCAGACATCGCCTTTCTCTTATGATCAAACTTTTCGATCATTGCATGTCTTTCGTTGCCATTGTCTACATCCATAGAGCTCTCGAAGGCAGATTCACCAATCAACATTGTTTTTCTATTGCGCCAAACCATTGCTGATTTAGCAGCAATAAGCATATAGGTGAGATCTATAAGGGTCACGTCGCGGTTCATCGTATAGTACTCTCTTACGAACTCACTATACGAGTTAGGAAGTGACTGAAGAACCCAATCAATAGCCATTTCCTCACAGACAACGGATCCCAACATTCTTAACCAATCAATGTGTGACTTCATCCTTAGGACGTGTGCACACACCGACTTTCCTTCTTTATTTTTATTTGCCAAAAGGGCTTGAGTGATCTTGAACTTTTCAATCCTTTGAACTTGTGGGTTAGGGAGAATAATTGGAGGAGGAGGAGGAAGTGAAGCATGATCTCTTGTTCCTCGATCGAATCGTGGAATATCATCTTCATGTGGAATGCTTGTTCCACGGGATTTGGGAAGACCATAGTTGTCAAACTTTGACATCTACAATACGGGAGAAAAACGAATTCAAGTTAGTTGATAGATTGAGTCCTTAGTAAATCACCCAAATGAGATACTAAGGCTAGGACCCAACACAATATTCTACAACTCGGGAGAGGGATGCCGTAACCCTAATTGCAGAATATTTGAAGGTAAGTGAATGACGATTCACTAATTTTCCACCATCAAAACGAAAAGAAAATTTAAGTTTTAAATCTATGAAAACTCCTAGATCCTTTGAGATTCATTGAACTTTAGTAGGCATGTTTAAGTCTCGATATGCCCCTCTTGTTTGTGACTGGGATGCCGAGGATCACAAAGCGGGTGTGAATAACCATGCAAACTTACATGGTGCCCTCACATGTTACAGTCACCTATTCGATGTGCCGGTAAACCACACACGCTCCACCGAACTATGACAAACATTGAGTCACCCTTTGCTACCTTTGCTTAGAACCATTTAGTGTGCCGGTAAACCACACACGCTCCACTAACGTCTTCGCAAGGGCACAAAGTTTAATTTCATGGAATTGCATCAATTCACTTTTGCCTAAGTAACTAAGATTGGGAATTTTATGAAAACATTTAGTTACTTTTATACTTCATTATACTTATAATGGAAGGTTTTGTCCTATCCTACCCGTTCGGCTAACGACCCTCCACTAGTCAAGAGTGCGGTGGGTAAGAGTGGATACCCATTTAATTGTCATTTTATAGGCAATTTCCTTAAACACCCCTTATAGACCAGGTTCGTGAATGAGGCCTACTAACGGTAAGACTGAATTTTACTCATACATATATATAATGTTAGACTTTTAATGTTATATATAGTATATGGTGTATTTTATACTTTCAAAATACTAGGTGGTCTAATTTAACAATTATACTTTTAATTCAATTAAATTGTAAACCTAAACTTTTATGGATTTATTAAACCTCTTTAATTAAACACCTTAATTAGTTAATAAAACCATAAGGGTGTGATTTGAACTTTTTCAAAACTATACTAGAGTTTTAGAATTTAACATTCGTAATTAAACTTTTAATCAACTTTTAAATTCCAAAACTTGAGGGCAAGTTTTGAAACATTTCAACACATTAGGTTTTAGAATTTAAATATACATTAAAATTAAACCATTTAATCAAAATTTAAATTCCAAAACTTGAGGGCAAGTTTTGAAACCTTTTTCAAAACATTAGTGTTTTAACTATTTAAATTTCAAAACTACAAAACTTTTGGGTTCAAATTTAAACTATAAAACCTAAAGGGCAAAATATGAAACTTTTCATAACAACAAGGATCAAATAACAAATAATTCAAATTAACATTTAATCACATAATTATCCATATTTGATTTATTTAATGATTTCTTGCAAAACAATTTATCAATTTAGTCAAAATAATTAATCAATTATCTTAAAAGGAAACAATTATCTTATTAATTGATAAATATCTTCAATTAGATCAAAAATATAGTCAAATATATCATATAATTGGATTAATATTGATCTAACATGATAAGGTAACTATCCATAAGCAAAAACAGCAAGAAATCCCGAAGTACCCTCCATCTGACGAGCTGACTCGTCGAGTCACCTTGGACTCGGTGAGTCCAGCCTCCAGCATGCAAAAAATCGAATTTTTCAGTTACAACAAGCATCAATACAATAGAAACCAATCAAGGCTCTAATACCACTGATGGGTTTTGATCATAAGACATCCTATGTGCTCATACAAACCCTAATGCTTGGATCTAGGTTTCTCTATTGTACATGCTTTGAATCCAAGACTATAAACCCTAATTCTAGCATATAGAAATCAATATTAACATATAATTAGGTTTATGATATTACCTTGATTGTTATGTAGCAATAACAATCCCAATTCTTCCTTGAATTGACTTTGGAAGGCTTAGAGTCACAAGTGTCACTCCTCTAATGGTTCACAAACACCATAAGCAAGAGGATGAAGAGGAGAGAGGTTAGAGGCTGCCAAAACTCATGTGAAACCCTAGCAAGAAGCTTAGCCACGTTTTTGGTCCTTAAGGGATCTATATATAGTGAGGCAATTAGGGTTATCTAACAAGGAAACCCTAATTTGGTTGCTTAAGCCCTAAGCAACCCATAGACTCCTTTAATCAAGCCCTTGGACGATTTCCTTATGGGCTTCCCATAAGAATTCGTCCACCTCTTGATTTAAGACAATCCATGGCCCAAATTGCAATTATCTTATAATTACAATTCCAGTCCCTTAAGTTTAATTAATCTCTTTTAGTCACAAAACTAATTACCAATTAATTATTGACTAATATTAATTAAACAATATGATTTCTCCTTTAATATATCATTCCCATAATATATTAATAAATCATATTTAATCCTTTCTCTCCATAATTCATCCTATCAAGTTGCTTTGGTGAAGGCAACTCAAAAGGACCATGCACCATCGGGTCAAGTACATACCAAAATAGTTATGGACTTAGACACTAATCCAACACTTTCACCAACGAGGCAACATCTGTTAAGCTCTGTTGCAACTGTTGATTGCAACGGCTTAATTCTTCTGAAATCACCATCTTGTCACTCTCAAGGATCACCAATTAATGATCAGTCTCAAAATCGACCCCCTGTATATGTGATATTAGCCCCTTCAACTCAAAAACCTTTTTTTCTCATTCAAGGAGAGCTCTTCGTGAACTACGGACAAATCAACCTCCAAAGAACCTACCATCTTCTCCTTCTCACACATTAGCAAACGCAGTTCCTCTTCCAGCTTACAAACCACTTCTCAATTTTCCCAGTCCAAACAATAGATCCTCTCCTCCAAAATTGATACTTTCTCTTACCCCTGACCCATCCAAGAAAGCTCTGAATCCAAAGCAAGTTTCAGGGCAACCACTTAACGACGAAGCTCAGAGTTCTCCCCTTCTAAGGATTCAACACGCAGAAGGACCATTTTTAGCTGATCAAAGAGGGCATATATTTATTTCTCTTCTTTAAATTTGGTGTCAAGACGAAACAAGACCTCATCAAGAGAAGCCTTACTCCAGGAGAGATCTTCATTAAGCTTTGTAACATTCGTAAAATCATGAAAAATTTAAACTTTTTAAAACCAAAAAATTTCACAAATTTTTTACAATCATAGTTTTCAAAACAGTTCACAAATTTTTTACAATCATAGTTTTCAATACATTTTCAACATCAGAGTCTCCCAAAATCATAAGACAAAAACATGAGGATGTGTACGGTCATGCCTTCACCTTCCCGCGATCATTAGAAGTACATGAAACATAACCCAAAATTGTAAGCCAACGCTTAGTGAGTTTCATCAAAGTACCAACACACAAACAAATAACATATATGATAACAACATCGGGTCCAATCAACCATCGTGTTGGAATACCCAGGCCCCTCAGCCATTGGGTTGGAATGCCAATACACTATGGATCCTGTCAACCATTGGGTTGGAATACCCCAGCCCCTCAACCATTGGGTTGGAATTCCAATACACAACGGGTCCCGTCATCCTCAGGAAGGAATACCCTCGGGCCCACTCAACCATAGGGTTGGAATAACCCTTGGTCTGGTGGCTCACATTCAAAGCACTAAAGCCTCAACAACCAACCAAACATGTGCACATATAACAGATAATCATATAACAGTATATGGAAAACCAAACATATCTATAGATCCCTAAGCATATCATCATACTATATACCAAGATACCGATCTAACAGATGACTACAGTACAATAGCATGCATAACAGGATATTGAATCTAAAGGGCCGACCTTGGTGCCTTCGACCCGTAAGTACAATGAGGAAAACTCACCCCACAAACTGAATAGAAGCTGAGGAGGTACCAACTCCTAATCTCAGCTCTCCAATAGACACCTACTCCCACCAAGTGACCAATTTCCATCAAAATCCCAAAAATACCCAAAATACCCTCCTGGTCAAACTTGGTCACAGTCAATTGGTAAAACCAACTAATTCAACTGATTCAACCTAACTGAGTCAACTCAACCGAATTGACATAGTGCAAGTACGCGGGGCGTACACGCAACCTTGCAGTTGACCACCATCGGGGTGGTTAACCTCGTATGCTGGGCATACTCTGAGTACGCGGGGCGTACCCTCGTAAGTCTCAAACTCCATTAAGAGCATAATGGCTTAAGCCCTTACGCCCGTAATTCAGATCCATTGCTAAAATCCTCCTAGGATTCATAAAGCCTCCAACTTTATGACCTAGCATGTCCAACAAGTGCTTAACACGAGGTCTTATTCCATTAAGACCTTCTAAATGATGCATAAAGCTAAACTAACAATTTGTAACCTATTTTTATGACTTAAGACCCCTCCTAGGGTCTGAAAGGAAAACTCAAAGGTCAAGAACATGCCATATTCAAGATCTAACATTTTGGAACCAAAAAGCTCCATAAAGACATCCAAATCTACATCTATATGCTAGAGGGATAAAGTTGCAAACTTTTTACATAAGGATGGTTGCAAATGAAGTAGAAATCCCAGATCCAAGTGTTCCACTCCTTTAAGATGCGCTTGGCTTCCTTCCTTCTTCTTCTAAGGCACCAAAAAAACACCTCCAAGCTTGAAAAGGCTCCTCAAGTTGAAACTAGGGTTGCACAAATGTTTCAGAGGGATGGAGGCAGTTAGGGTGAAGGAAATGAGGCCATAAGAGTGCTTAAATACGAGACACACCCTAATATTAGGGTTTTTTTTATCTGGAAAGTATGCCCAATTCAGTAGGACGCGCCCTCGTACGCTCAGCGTACATCACGTACGTATGGCGTACTCCAAAGGTCCAAAATTACAAAAATGCCACTAGGTCTCCTTTTGCACACTTTCTTGAACTTAGGGACCAAATGCAACATAATTAAATTAGAAGTACCTTATCATCATGATGTTACAACTCTCCCCCAATTAGATTAGACTTCGTCCTTGAAGTCTTCTGCGAAGAATAACTCAGGATAATGCTCCTGCATCTTAGCCTCCGGCTCCAAGGTCCACTCGGAGCCTTTCCGATGCTGCCACTGTACCTTTACCAAAGGTTTCTCCTTCTTGCACACGGCCTTCTTATTTCTCTCCAAAATAGCTACTGACCTCTCAACATAGTTCAGGCACCCGTCAACCTGAATATCATCCAAGGAAACCACTGCCTCATCATCCAAGACACACTTCTCCAACTGCGAAACATAGAAAGTGTTATGAATCTGACTGAGCTCCTCAGATAGATTCAACATGTAAGCTACCTTTCTAACACTGAAAATCACCCGAAAAGATCCAATATATCGGGGTCCCAACTTCCCCCTCTTCCTGAAGTGTATCACAGCTTTCCAAGGTGAGACCTTCAGTAACACCATATCACCGACCTGAAATTCCAACTCGGATCAGCGTCGGTTGGTATAGCTATTTTTCCAACTATGTGTTGTCTGCAGCCTCTACCTGATCTGATGGATAAGCTCCATGTTTTGAAGGACTGCTTTGGTCTTTCCCATCACCATGTGACCAACCTCTCCCCAACAAATCGGGGCACAACATCTTCGCCCATACAAGAGCTCAAATTGCGGAGCACCAATACTGGAGTGATAACTATTGTTATAGGAGAACTCCATAAGAGGTAGGTAGGAATCCCAACTCCCACCAAAATTAATGACACATGCCCGCAACATATCCTCAAGAATATGTATCGTTCGCTCGCTCTAGCTATCGGTCTGCGGATGATATGCAGTGCTGAAATGCAAACTCGTCCCTAGTTCCTCGTGGAACTTCCGCCAGATTCGGGAGGTGAACTGAACATCACGGTCCGAAATAATGGAGACCGAAACCCTATGATGTGCAATGATCTCTCGAATATACACATCGACCAACTTTTCGGCTGAAGAGCTCTCCCGAGTAGCCAAAAAGTGGGCACTCTTGGTCAATCGATCCATGATGACCCATATAGCATCAAAACCGTCTGCCGTCTTCGACAACTTGGTGATAAAATCCATAGTGATTTGTTCCCATTTCCACATGGAACCTCCAAAGTCTTCAGCATGCCTTGCGGCCTCTGATGCTCATCATTGACCATCCTGCAGGTCAAACACCTCCCGACATACCAGTCGATCTCCTTATTTATACACTGCCATCAATAACTCAATCTCAAATTCCAATAACATCTTAGTGGCCCCTGAGTGAATAGAAAAATGAGATTGATGAGCCTTCTCTAACACAATGTAACGCCCGTAGATCCGAGCTAGTCAATTTAGAGATAATAGGGGTCGAAAACGACTTTTCGAAAAAAAGATTATTTAGAATAAATAATCTTAAGCAAGTTGTAGAATATGTCACTAGGTTTCTGTACATATAAAGAACGCCAAAATCCGAGTTATAACGAAGAAGTTATGACCCGTCGAAGTTTCGCGACGGAACCAGCTCGATACCAAGAGGCGTGAATAGTGAATTTATGATAGAGCGAGATTTAGCCTTGGCGCTCTAAACGAAAGTCGTAGAATATGTTAAACTAAGAACTTCGATAAAAAGAACGCCCAAATCTGATTTCGTATGAAGAAGTTATGATTTTACGAAGTTTCGGATTAGCAGTGTACAGCCCGAAATTCGAATATTAGATCGAGTGATTTTTAGCTAACACGACCTAAACAAGAATCGAAGATCTCGTTAAGAGTAGCATAACGAGAAAAAGATGGGCGAAAACGGACGTCGGATGAAGAAGTTATGAGGATTTAACGGACCAATCCTATCCCGGCCTGTTAAAAATATAACTTTAAAAATAAAGTCAAAATTAGCCGACAGAGTCTAAACGCAAGTTGTAGAGTATGTCTCCACCTACACGTGGATATAAAGAGCGTCAAAAACGGAGTTCGTATGAACGAGTTACAAATTATAATAGCATATTTACGTATTAAAATAAAGTATAAATCATATATACGTACACACACACATATATATATATATATATATATATATATATATATATATATACATATGTATATATCATTAGAAAGATATCGACGATGCGGTCATTATAAGACTAATGTTGAGTTCTTTCGACATTAGTTTAGTGCAAATATCGTTAAATCTATTTAAAATAGTATTATAAAGGGGTGTTTAGTTGTTTATATAATTATAAGGTCATTAAGTAATTATGGAGAGTAGTTTTTGTAAATTCAATTACTATAAATAAGAGGCTTGGGCTCTCATATTTCTTGCACCATTCTCTTGATTCAAGAGTCTTTCTCTCCTTATCCCCCGAGCATTTCGGTCCTTCGTGATTCGACTTTTCTTTCTATAGTTTTAGTATAGTAAGGTGAGCGCTGAAGCGTTGTACGAATCTTTCTTAGAAAGATTCAGCGACGAAGTTCTGCCCCTACAGAGCCCGACTCCTAGCAAAAATCCCCTTGTAAGTAAGTTATGCTTACCCTATTTTAAATATAGTTTATATTTAAAATTAGTATTGTTATTATAAATTTATAATAAATAATTTAGCTATTATATGACTTATATAAGTGTCGTTATAATATCTTTTTAACTACTCGCGGTATGGGGAATCTGGTTTAAAGGGTCGCATAGGGTTGTTGGATTTCAGAAGTGCTATATCCCAAAATGGTCCTGCCCTCCGGTGTTTTATGTCTTGCCCTGTCTGTACATAGTGGTTGGAAAGTATTGTTTAAACACTTATATAATAATAATAATAAGACTAATAATTAGTCACGGTAATATTAGACTAAAATCTAGTGGTAATAATACTAGGTTTCGTCGAAGGAAATTATTTTAAAGTAAACGAAGCGCTGTCCAAGTACCGAGTCACCACCTTCTCAGGTGAGTGCATAGTCCCTTTCATCATACACATAGATATGAAGTATTTTAATATAAATTACGTGTTGTGTGTGCATATTGTCTGAATACTTGCTGTTTATGCTGGGTGAAAGATTTTTACACATGTTTTAAATGATTTAAACTGTATATGTATTTTATATCTACAAAATGTGTTGGGTAAAACATGGGTAGATGAAATAGTTGTTTTGTGATAACACGATGGGAGACATCAATGTTGTCAGTGATCCAGTCATCTAGTGGAGTATAGATGATGACCATGGGCGATACTAGACGGTCCGGTGGAACGCTAGTAAGCTCATAACTTGTAGGTGTTTTTGAACTAGGTGCTCATTAGGTATTTTGAACTGTGTGTTCACTACGTATCTTTGAACTGAGTGTGTTCACTATGTATTTTGAACTAAGTGTGTTCACTAGTTACTTTTGAATTAAGTGTTTACCAGATGTTTTGGACTACGTGTTCACCAGTTGTAATCTATAAGCTTTGGTAACGATGGACTTCGTGCCGATTCCTTAGGATAATCCTTAGGAATGAATGAACGAGAAATAGCTGATTCTTAGGGTAGATCCTTAAGAGTAAAGAAGATAATGGGGATGGGTAATTGGGTTTAATTGCTTGATTGTTTAAACATAATAATTATATTATTGTGGGTTGAAAACCCTATGTACTCACCAGGTTTCCCAACCTGACCCACTCAGTTTATTTATATCACATGTGTCGATATGAAGTGACATTACACTGAGAGATTAAGGAGATATAGATCACTAGTGTAAATAAATGTAAGTTTGGTTTATGCTTATGTTTCTGTATTGACAATGACATCCCAAATGTTTTAAAATGAATAAAATACATCTCTTCGAAAATGTTTTAATAACGTATTTATCGTGTTTTTCTGGGAACAAATTCCGCAACATTTTTATGAAAAGAAGTACTCTGACTTTTATAAAGCATAAACAAAATCGATCTTTTATGGCCGTGAAAATAGGGATGTCACACACAATCTGTCTGGTCCCACCAGAAACTGGAACCCAAACCCGACCACACCGGGTCAGCAACCCTCGACTATCCGTGAGAAACCTATCGATCTCACCCCGGATCCTCTCTTGTTTCCACTTCTCCTTCCGAACTCCATCGGCCTGAGCCTCCCTGATCAATCCCATAGAAAATAATCAATAGATGTCCTCATATACATCTCCCCAATCGAAAACCCAGCCGACTTGCAGCTCAAAGCATCCACTACCACATTCGCTTTACCTGGATGGTAAATGATCCTGCAGTCATAATCCTTGACCACGTCCAGCCACAACTGAACCATAAGATATCTCAAACTCATGTGATTCGTGTAAACCATACAACGGACCCCATAAAGGTAATGTATCCAAATCTTGAGGGCAAAAACCATTGCCACTAACTCCAGGTCGTGAGTAAGACATCGTCTCTCATTCGGCTTTAGATGTCGCGAAGCACAAGCAATCACTCGTCCTCTCAGCATGAGGACTTCCCCTAAACCGATCATGGATACATCACAAAATCCTCGATTCTCTCTGGAAGGGTCAATACCAGTGCCTCACATAACCTCTGCCGAAGTGTCTCAAACGCAGACTGCTACTCAGGGCCTCATCGGAAATCCACCACCTTCCTTGTCAGACGAGTGAGGGGTACTGCAATCTTGGAGAAGTCCTGAATAAATCTTTGATAGTACCCTGCCAATCCCAAGAAACTCCTAATCTCCAAGGGAGATTTCGGAACCTCCCACTACATCACAGCCTCGATCTTGGCCAGGTCAACCAAAATCTCATCCTAGTTAACGAGATGCCCCAAGAACTGGACCTCTCATAACCAAAACTCGCACTTCCAGAACTTGGCATAAATCCGTTCTTGACTCAAAACCACCAAAATTTCTCGAATGTACTCCTTGTGCTACTCTCTAGTCTTGGAATACACTAACATATCATTAATAAACACAATGACGGATCAGACGAGCATCGGCCTGCATACCCGATTCATCAAATCCATAAACACAGCAGGCACATTAGTGAGCCCAAATGGCATCACCACGAACTCGTAATGCCCATAATGAGTCAGAAACGCACATCTTCTCCACGTCCTCCTCTCTTACTCTCACCTGATGATACCGAGACCTCATATATATCTTAGAGAGCCAAGATACACCCTGCAACTAATCAAAAAGGTCATCAATACACTGAAGGGGATTATATTTCTTCACCATTAAATTGTTGAATTCCCATTAATCAATGCAAATTCGGTGTGAACCATCCTTTTTCTTGACAAATAGTATCGACGCTCCCTATGGAGAACTACTCGGTCTGATGAACTGCTTTCCTACCAGCTACTGCACTTGAGATGACAACTCCTGCATCTCAGGCAGTGCCAAGCGGTATGGTACCTTGTCAATCGGGGTCGCACCTGGCACAAGGTCAATCCTCAACTATACCTACTTCCCAGGAGGCACACCGGGTAACTCCTCCGGGAATACATCGGCAAACTCCCTGACCACTGGAACCTCTAAAACTTAAATCTAATTCCCAACTCGAGTATCAACCACATAAGCCAAACAACCTACACACCAGTGTTGAACATACTAACGAGCCCTGGCTACCGAACAAAACCCTGAACCGACCCTGGTTCCCTCTCCATAAATAACCAGTTCTTCCCTACTTGGGGTTCGAACTACCACTCACTGGCCCTCACAATCAATCATGGCACCAAACCTGCTCAACCAGTCCATACCCACTATCACGCACATACACCCATAACAATACGGATCAGATCAATTAGATAAGGCACCCCAAAGATCTCTAATACACAACCCTGATAGACTGCAGATGAAAAAACTTTGTGTTCGTTGGCGATAGAAACCCGCAACTAACACTCTGACCCCCCCCCCCCCCCAATATTCATATCAAACTCCTTACTAAACAATCAAGATACAAAAGACCGACATGCACCCAATTCAAACAACACAAGAGCAGGCAAAGAGTTCACAAGGAATGTACCTTGGCAGAGAGCTGAAAAGCGTGACCTTGAGCCCTTGGGGGCTCCGCGCTGCCTTGACTCCCATCTATGATCCTCAGAGTAGCCGATGCTAGAGCCTGCGCCGGCCTGGAAACAAGCAAGGGGAATTGGCCTTCATAAGGCCCACCTGATCATAACGATAACAAAGTCTGATGCCAAAAGTTGGAGCCTGTTGTCGGCAGTCCCTAGCAATGTGACCCTGTTTGCCACATTTGTGGCATCCCAAAGATCAACAAGATTTACCATGAATCTTGCCGCACTTTCCACAAGTGTGGCCCCTATGACTCCTCAACCTAGAATTGGCAGCCCTAAACCGCTTCGGTACAGGCTGCGATTGCGTCAGGGTCGGTCTCTTCTCTCTCGTCTGGAGATCCATCTCAATCTTACGCTGCTTGGTGGCCTCCTGCAACTCCAGTAATGAACCATAGCACTGAGTGGATACAAACTGCCTGATAACTGTCTTGAGCATGCTCAAGTAACGGATCATCTAATCTTGCTCAGAAGCAGTAAACTCAGAACAAAACCTGGCCCTTTCGGTGAATATCTTGGTGATCTCTGTCAACGACCTTGTCCCCTGCCTCAAATCCAAGTACTCCTGGGCCAACCTCTCACGCTCCACCAGTGGAACATATATAGAATGGAACATCTCCGAGAACTGCTCCCTAATCACTGCAGTCCTCTACTCAGGAGAATACGAGATGCTAAGAAGTCTCCCTCATTCCTTCTCACCAAACCCAAGAAGGTTCAGAGCGCACCTAACCCTCTGATCAGTTGGTCAAGAGCAAGTGAAGAAACACCCCTTAATGTTAGACAACCACCTCATGACTATGATTTGATCCTGAACTCCATCAAAATTTCGGGGCTTCTTATTCTCAAAGTCCCGATACTGAAAAGCTCTCCCAGCACCAATCCCTGCAGCCGCACCGGCTGTGGTGGCTGCAACAGCAGCAGCCTCAGACAAAGCAGCATAACGTTCATCAAAATACTCCACCATGACGGTCTTAATAGACCCAAACATCTATGGAAGTTGTGCTCGAAAGTGAGCAATAACCTCCTCCTGAAGGATCTCCCTAATCATGTCCTCGGACACAGTTGGCTGACTCTGGCCACCTTTCCATGATCCTGCCTCGAAACGATGCGTCATCACCATACTAAAAATAAACAAGGGAGATATCAGATAACATGCATAACATACCAGGGGAACCAACTCCCAAAAAATCCCTAGGGGTTGTGACTTCCTTGTTATGCGTACGGGTCCTGTGCTTTCAGTAGTACGGGCCCATACTACCTTCCACACCTACCCGTATTTGTCTCAAGGATCATCAAAACAACCCTGACAATACACACTAGAAATGCATACACTCAATCTTCACTCCCTAGAGGAAGGCTAATCATCACGAAACTGGTTGGCTGACCTCACACAACTCGTGCATGAAACTTCCACCAACCCTGCAACACTCGTGTATGCTAATCATACATAATATTGGACCCTATAGACAGTCGAATATATGATCCTACACTAAGCCCTCCATCAAATAAGAACAGGAAATAAAGGCCGAACCAAACATTCTCAGGCTATAGAATCTTAATTATGTATTGATGGGTTTTGAGCACTCTAACAACCTTAAGGTGCACATACAACCCTAAATGCTCCGGATCTATGTTTTCTCTAATTATACATGAAATTTGATTTTCCAAAGCATTATCCTAACTAGCATGCAAAACATGGGTACTTGTATAAAAAAAACTAGTTAGTTGACATACCTTTTCTTGTAGCTTGTTTCCTTGGACCTTTAAGATCCTAGAACCCCAAATGTGACACCTCAAATGCTTCACACAACACCACCAACAATGGAGGACTTGAGAGAGGATTTCTTGCACACAGAATCGGCTATGCTCTTCCAAAGATCACTATAGGTGCCTATTTTAGTAGCCTAGGGTCTTCTTATATAGTGTGGCTAGGATTAGGGTTACATCCATGTAAACCCTAATATGCATGACTTTTCATCTTACTTAGGATCCATGGGTTAAACCCCCATGGACTATCCATAGACTACCATATTGGTTTAGCCCATCCTAAATAACCATAAGCCCACACCATAAAAATGATTGATTTACCAAATCAACCCCTTATATTTAATTAGTCTCTTTTGATTACTAAATTAAATCTTGATCAATACTAATTATATAATAATATGATTTCATATTAATATATATGAACTTATAATATATTAATAAATCATAAATACCCTCTTCTCAAAAGTCCATCCTTACAAATTGTTCTGGTGCCATGCAACCCAAATGGACTATGCTACTCTCGGGTCAAGTACATACTAATTATAGTTATGGGATTAGACACTAAATCCAAAATGTATAACTATGATGTATAGACTAAGCAACTACAGTAATGATGTCAATTTCATATATGGAAGAACCCTAGGATATCAGGCATCATATAATCAGACAATTCTATCATGAAATTCCTGAAGATCCCTCACCTATCACTAGCATGCTATTCTAACATATCATAAGATCAAATAACAGTGGGGTAATTTGGGGTCTACTTATTGGCTTCGACTGATCGTACACGTCACATCCTCTTTCATTATTTTGAAAACAATTTGAAAATCATTTACAAAAAATCTTTTTCCTTACTTTGAGAGTGGATTCACATGAGTGTTCCTTAAATTCACTCAAAACAACGCTCTAATACCAACTTGTAACATTCATAAAATCATGACAAATTTAAACTTTTTAAAACTAACCAATTTCACAAATTGTTTACAATCATAGTTTTCAAAACATGTTCAACATCAAAGTCTCCCAAAATCATAAGACAAAAACATGAGGATGTGTAAGGTCACGCCTTCGCCTTCCCACAATCATCCGAAGTACCTAAAAGATAACCCAAAACTATAAGCCAAAACTTAGTGAGTTCCCCCAAAGTACCAACACACAGACAAATAAAATATATGATAACACCATGTCGGGTCCAATCAACCTTCAGGTTGGAATACCTCAGGCCTCTCAACCATCGGGTTGGAATATCAATCCACTATGGGTCCAGTCAACCGCCAGGTTGGAATACCCCAGACCCTTAACCATCGGGTTGGAATGTCAATACACAACGAGTCATGTAATCCTCGGGATGGAATACCCTCGGGCCCATTAAACCATCAGGCTGGAATGCCCCTGGTTTGTTGGCTCACGCGCAAAGCAGTAAAGCCTCAACCACCAACCAAACATATGCACATATAACAGATAATAATATAACAGTCTACTGATAGTCAAATAGATCTATAGATCACTAAGCATAACATCATCCTATATAACAGGATACTGATCTAACAGATCACTACAGTATAATAGCATGATTAACCGGATATCGAATCCAAAGGTCCGGACTTGGTGCCTTCGTCCTGCAAGTACAGTGAGGAAAACTCACCTCACAAACTGAACAGAAGCTTATCAGGTCCTGTCTCTGAATCTCAGCTCTCCAACCGACACCTATTCCCACCAAATGACAAATTTCCATCAAAATCCCAAAAATACCCTCAAGGAAAAACTTGGTCAAAGTCAATTGGTAAAACCAACTAAGTCAACTGATTCAACACAATCGAGTCAACTCAACCGAATTGAACCAGTGCGAGTACGCGAGGCGTACACCGAAGGTATGTTAGGCGTACACGCAGCCTCGCGATTGATCACCATCGGGGTGGTTGACCTCATACGCGAGGCGTACCCTTGCAAGTTTCAAACTCCATTAAGAGCTTAATGACTTAAGTTCTTACATCCATAATTCAGATCCATGGCTAAAATCCTACTGGGAGTCATAAAATCTCCAACTTTATGACCTAGCATGTTCAATAAGTGCTTAAAACAAGGTCTTATTCCATTAAGACCTTCTAAATGATGCATGAAGCTAAACTAACCATTTGTAACCCATTTTTATGACTTAAGACCCCTCCTAGGGTCTGAAAGGACAACTCAAAGGTCAAGAACATGCCATATTCAAGATCTAACATTTTGGGACCAAAAAGCTCCAAAAAGACATCCAAATTTAGATATATATGCTAGAGGGATAATGTTGCAAGATTTTTACCTTAGGATGGTTGCAAATGAAGTAGAAACCCCAGATCCAAGTGTTCCACTCCTTCAAGATGAGCCTGGCTTCCTTCCTTCTTCTTATGAGGCACCAAAAACACACGTACAAGCTTGAAAAGTCTCCTTAAAGTGAAACTATGCTTAGACAAACATTTGATAGGGATGAAGGTAGTTATGATGAAGGAAATTAGGTCATAAGAGTGCTTAAATACAAGACACACCCTAAAATCAGGGTTTCCTTATCTAGCAAGTACGACCAACGTACTAGGGTGTGCAATAGAACGCTCAGTGCACACCACGTACGAATGGCGTACTCCGAAGGTCCATAATTACAAAAATGCCACTAGGGCTCCTTTTGCACACTTTCTTGAACTTAAGGACTAAATGCAACATAATTAAATTATAGGGTTGAAATTAGAATTACCTTATCATCAGGATGTTACAAGCTTCTTCCTCAGATCCATGATCGACATCAAAGGCTATGACGATAATCACAGAGAGTTTATGGAGGCAAAATGTTAACAAAAGCTGTAGAAGTAGATTCAGGAGGTGCACCCACGACATTTATAGGAAAGGAATTTTTTCCACCCTAGCTGCCTGTAGTTATTTCAACACTTTTAAACATAGTAGAATCATGGGTAGGATAGATATCCTAATCAAGATCAAAAGCATAGTAAGACAAAGAAAGCCCAAGATGGTCATTCTTTGCAAAGGAGCTGGAAGCATTCAAGTTAAATCCAACGTAAGGAAGCTGAAAATCATATAAAGGGACGTTCAATTGATCGTTTAAACCACAAATAAATTCATTAATAGAATTACCATAATAAGAGGAGAATACTAGGGAATTGGACACCCTGACAGTCACTAAAGTCGATTGACTCGGTGAACTTAAGGGAACAATGAACATACCAGGAGAGTGAGGTGGGTCGGTAGGTGCCATCGGGCAAGGAGTGTATTGGATACACAAGCTCTCTTCGGAGAGGCATGAGATGAATTCCATGAAAATACCTGTCATTCCTTTTCTTAACAAAACCATCTGACCTAAAAGGGCCCGGAGGAGGAAACGTCTTGATCGCCATAGAACTGGAGATCATCGGCTCCTCAGGGTGCTCCCCAAGACCCGATAGAGCACAACTCAAAGCATTTGCAGACTCCTCTTCATCCAAAACCACCACTACCTCCTTCGAGGCAACCTTGGAGCGGGGCACAACCTGGCTACCCTCATAGTCAAGAGAAGGCGCACTTAAGGATACCTTCTGGAGTTTCAAATCTGATTCCTAAACCTCATGCCTAAGAATGGAAATTAGACGAACCACCTGACCCCTAATCTTAAAACGTGTTTTTTCCCCTACAATCCCAATAAGGGCTTAATCCAACTATGCCTAACATCACCTTCTTAGGATCTGACCACTTGATCACGTAGCTTGATAAGGCTTGGTAAATAGATTCTTTCCTCGGGGAAATAAAAGGTTTAGGGTCGGCTGGAAGGTGGGAAGTCTTGCCATATGCCATGGGAAAAGGAAGAATCGATGAATCCACAAATAAGAACTCATTCTTCTAGAGTTTAACGGAACCAAAGAGATAATAATATATATTGGTGACCCCTGCCTACCGGAGAAAGTGATCTAGTCACTGATGAAGGTAGTGTAGTAAAAGTGGTGAAAGATTTCAACATCTGGGACTATATATAGGGCTTTGCATAGTAGAAGAAAACACATCACTTTGCGAAATCCATTGGAGATAATATGAGTAAGATGAACCTTGTAAACATGGAAAATGTCTCTAATAAAAGATCACATTGGAAATCGCAACCCAACTAATAAGAATTGTAGATAAACTCCCACTTGATTACTACCGACGCCGTGAATAGAAGACTCAAGAGGAAGAACAAAAGGCGAAAATTCATCAGGAACCATATACAACTTCACCGCATGCTTCAAAAAATCAACATTGATAGATAAAGGGATCGATTCAACCGCAACTTTCCCCATGATTTTGTTCCTAGGGGTTATGAAGATTGGAAAGCGATGGAGACAGATATAATGAAGAATGAAGTGGAAGAATGAAAAAGTACATTAATTATGTGAAGAAGTAAGATTGAAGAGACAAGTTTAGGAAACGAATAGTCGGAGAAGATACGTCTCATAAATATCGAGGCTAGAAGTAATGATTACCTAAGAGGATAAGGTTATATATGGTGTGTCAGATATGGTCATAATTTTAATTAAGTTTACAAATAAATAAAAACTAATTATGCTTGATGACGTGTGTGGAATTTGACGGACGGGTCTCCACCTATTACCAGGATGAGTACATCTCAAAAGGATCCACTTGTAAAGTCGGAGTCGACTCAAATCGTAATCAGCGAACCACCAGTTAAGCCGACCCCGAAGCGCAACCCCGAATGCCTGCCCATTACTAACAAAAGATCTTTTCACTATACTTCCTTCCCTTGTACCAACGAGTATCAATGCAAAGTATGTTTATAAAATGAAGGTACGAATGAAATAGAAGGTATGTCACTCTCTCCTAGAAAATATGTAATCAATCTAAATCATTTGTGGTCTTTAAGCTAACCCCTTCATCTCCCAAACACCTACTCTTTCACTGGAAAGGTTTCGGGGAAACCCGAGACCGCTCTGACCCTTGTTTATCACTGCAGACTGTTTCAAAGATGTGACTATCCTCTACTCGTCGAGACCAGAAAAATTCGGGGTGCAACATAACCCTTAAACGATCCCAAATGCCCAAAAAATATATATTTTAAATTTAAAAGTAGAAAAATACCGTTTTGAACCTTTGAAGGATCTTGAATAAACGAAAAACATGGTATGTCATGGCAAAAAGATGCAATGCATTTTATTTAGGGAAAATTTGTGAAATAACCAAAAAAGGGGGTGTTTGAAAAAAAAAATGACCAAGAAAATGGAACTTTTAGAAAATGACCCCGATTTCCGCAGAGAGTCTCTACGGAACTCGTTATCCTCTGAAAAAGAGGAAAATCTCTGAGGAAATGACGTCGCAAGGGTAAATTTGTAAAAATTGAAATTTCCGTAAAGGGTCGTACCATTTCCACAAAGAGTTGTATCATTTCCGCAGAGACCTCCTCTGCGGAAATGTCAGACGTAATTTAGTGCTTTCAGCTACCAGTCTCATAGAGCATTCAACATTTCTAAAGAGACCTTCTCTGCCGAACCATTTCTTAAACGTGATTTTCTGTCTTTTTTCTCACGTGTCCAATTCCACAAAGCTTAACGACTTCCGCAGAGACCTATGTGGAAATCGTGGTCATATTATGAAAGTTCCATTTTTTAGGTCATTTTTTTTCAAAAACCTCTATTTTTCTCATCATTTCACAAAATTTCTCTTTTATTTATTGTACCCTTTAAGAAAACCATGAAAAAGTGGTTAAATTCTAACACTAAAATCAAGTCCACCAAAACACGACAAAAGTGACGTACACAAGGTCGGACGCAGGAAATGTTGTAGGGGTTGCCAAAAAAAATTTCCCGTCAAACATAATTTTAAACTGTAAAATAATTCATTACGTCTAATACAAAAAAAACAATTCATTACATAAAAAGTTGAAAACATAATTATCTACTACAATTTAAATTTTTCCTATTTGTGCGGACATCTTTTGAAACCGCTCCATTACTTTTTCATTCTCAACTTTCACAAGTGCTTCGGTCTCAGCATTGCAAAGTAACACGTCGTTCAAAAAGTTATCGTCAATTTTGTTGTGCAAATCGGTCTTCAAGATTTTCATCTTCGAAAAACATCTTTCCACACTTGCGGTCACTACGGGTAAAATTAAAGCCAACTTCAAAAGCTTATAAATAAAAGGATAAGACCGATGTTTCCCCGTACTAACCATCAAACGAGAAAGCTCAGAAATTCCTTTCAAAGTGGTAAAACGCTCATCTTTGATGCAAGAGTGATAAAATATCTCAAGTTATCCTTCAAGATCTATCAAATCCGAATCATCAAAGTCATACTTGTACAACTTATCCAACTTCAATAACTTTGATTTGTCAACTTGTGCAAATGAATCACAAGGGTTCAAAACACCCATGTATTCTAGTAACTGTGTGCTGGTTTCATTAAACGATCCTGATATTCTGTAACTTGCATATCTACCACCGTGTTGAAGATTTCAACCTCAAAATGAAATCTATTGGTCTTTGTGGTCGTACGGTTTCTCGCACCAACATAAACATCCTTCATTTCCAAAGTAGCAATATTGTGTGTTTGACAAAAAGAGGATATATTTGGCAAAATGCTAGCAAAGCCCGTGTCTCTTAAAGATTGCAATGCGTCCATTGTCCCTCTAACCAATGAAGCTGCTTCTAAAATGTCTAGATCTTTTTTTTGAAGTTGCTTTGATATGTACCCGTGAGGCGTAAAATATCATACATCATATATAAGTAAAACACGAACTCATAAGATTTAAAATATGCTAAGATTTCGGACGCTTGTTAACTGTTTGCCAATGACCCTCCATCCACTTTCACAAATTCTAAAACTACAAGAACATCCGCAAACAACTTCAATAAAATTGTGAGTGTGTTGAAATGGGAACCACATCTTGTATCTCCTGCTCGAACAAGTGTAGTCTCTTGATTTAACCCTCTTCTGGTTTCAATTTCACCACTAAACAAGTGTTAGGTCCAGAAGGTGTTGCATCTTGGGCTCGCTATTTAGTCCATTTAGTCTCCGGTATGGGCCTGTCCATCCGTGAGTTAGTTTATAGGGTTTTGTATTTATAGGTGCTTGCATGCATCCTAGGACGTAAGATTTTAGAAGTTATTCTGTCAAGTATTTTGATCTTTATCTTTTGTAACCCTAATATCCTCTACAACGGAAGTTCTTTATCGCGCTCTGCTGAGGATTGAATCAATCGAATCATTCGACTTATTCAGATTCATTCTTGTGTTTTATATTGATGTTATCGCTTTCGTGGTTTACCTGTTATAAGATCTAAACGATCAAAGAGTTTCTTAAAACTCATCAATTGGTATCAGAGCGGGAGGCTGTGTAACTCATACACATCTCTTCTGTGAAAGAAGTGATTAGAGTTTATTCCGCATTTACTGATATGTATTGATCCGTCACTCCATAATTGACGTATCTCAGTAATTATTCATCTTGCCCTAATATTACGTATTACAAGTCTGATCTTACAACAGGTTAAACGATCAAGCATGGACGATTCTCAAACCAATCCTATCAACATCTCAAACAGTATAGGATCTACAACCAAGATTCCAATTCTCTACACTCAAGATTACGAGGTTTGGGCGCATCATTTCGAAGACTACATCATTGGATCTGAAGATAATGGGTATCTGATATGGGAAGCCATTGTGTCTGGACCATTTTCTCATTCAGGAACGTCCAGAATTATTAAAACTCAAAAGGAGTATAATGATTTGTTAAAAGATGTGAAAGATGTCGCTCAGAACGAAAAGGAGAAGTTTCAATGCAACATCAAAGCATTGAGACTAATTCGATTCGCTCTTCAATCTGACACATTTATATTGATTAGTTCCTGCAGTACTGCTAAAGAAATCTGGGATCGGCTGCGAGAGCTGTATTCTACAGATGAAGATCTGGAGCACTCAATTCAGACCTTGCTCCTGTCTGAATTTGGAGAGTTCAGGCAAAGCCCTGATGAATCCGTTACACAGACGTTTGATCGCTTCAATCATCTTCTCATCAAGATGATCAAACATGATATTGAAAGGAAGCTTATTGAACATAAGGCCAATTTTCTGAATGGTCTAAGATCTGAATGGAGAGCTGTTGTGTCAACAGTTAAAGCACATGAACAGTTCAAATCTTACTCGCTGGCGAAACTGGTGGGAATTCTGAGATCCCAAGAAAAGATAGTGCTGCAAGAGAAGAGTGTGGTTTCTAGTCTGGGGTCTCTGGCGCTCTTATCCAAGGGTAAAAGTGTAGAAGAAGATGAAGAGGATCTTAATCTAGGAGATCACGATCTGACAGCCGAAGATTATGCTTTAATGGTGTCAAATCCCAGAAGGTTTATCAAGAAGAAGTTTCCTTCCAACAAAAATCGTAATTGGCAAGGAAGCTATAGTTCCGAAAGAGTAAAAGATGAACCGAAAGTTGAGGAGTCGAAAAAGGAAGCTAAGGGTGAAGCTGACTCTGGTGTCAGTTGCTTCTACTGCGGGGGAAAGAATCACTACGCAAAGGATTGTGTGCTGAAGAAGATGGCTGAGAAAGATGAGGAGAAAGATGAACAGACAATTCTTATGAAAAAGCTGGAGGAGATTAAAAGGAAGAAAGCTGCTACTATTCCCTTTATGAATGCTCTTATTGTGCAGGGTTCGATAGAGGATGACGAGTTCGGTGGCGTACAGGTATGGTCGACCGATTCAGAAGACGATGAGGTGAGAAAGCCTTCGCATGGAAAGGCTTATGTTGCAAAAGATGATGAAACCAGCGGAAGATGTCTGATGGTGACTGACGTATCTCAGATGAGGGGATATAATACTGATGGTGGAAACGACGAGGCCAAGGAGCGAGAGGACTTATGCTTTACTGCAAAACCTCTCAGTGTGCAGATCAATGAACTTGATGAACTGATCAAGAAGGTACAATCTATTTTTGTTTCATTTAAAATTCCACAAAAATCATATGAAAAGGAATTAAATAACTTGAATTCAAGACTTTCAAATCTAGATAGTTGTTTAACTCAAACTCGAGTCACAAATTCTAATCTGACTGACCAAATAAGCAGGGTGTCATCCAAGAGTGAGGAGCGAAGGATGTGGATTGAGCAGAAGGAGTCGGAGCTAATTAAGTCTAGGGATGAAAACATTTATTTACAAAGAGACAATTTGAAATTGTTAAAACAAAGGAATGTTTTTTGTTTGATTGCTAAAAGACTTTATGCTAACATTACTCAACTGCATCTAAATTGTGAAATAGGGCAGAAGATACATCGCATGATTCTACTCTTCCTTGAGTTTAAGGAGGATGAAATCGATGCCGAAGCATACAAGTGTGAAAGTGTTGTATCTTCCGATGATGTCAATCCCACTTATATGTATGGTCTGGACAAAATAGAATTTTTTATAAAGTCCAAAGACCATAAGTACATGCTTAAAAATCTTTTGGATGAAAACGATAAGCTGAAACTCAAGACCGAAACCATACAAAAATTCAACTCATTGAGTGCCAATTTAAGTTCAGAAAATAAAATTGATGTTGAAAACGCATCTGAACTTGATGAGGACGATGATATGAGTGAAATTTCTGTAGAGGTTGAAGTCGACTGTTCTGAGTTTGTCAAGAGCGAACCCGAAAACCACAAAAATCTGATTTCTAAAAATTCTGTGGAATTCGCTCGTTTGTCCAAAACTAAGTCCCCAGCCCTTAAAGAAAAGGCCGTTGTGTTTCAGAAGGTTAGAATCACTCCCAATCAGGTGTATAAGGTTACAGGAGTAACCGAACATCAAACAGCCGAACTCACTGCCATAGTGAATGAAGACAATGCAGATGGCTGTGATGAGTTTTTCTGGTCAGCTCCTATAGACAATGCATACGAAACGGTTGGTCTGTCGGAGCAAACATCTTGGAAGACCAAAGGAAGATATGTGCCAGAACCGCTGAATAAGCCTACCAACTTTGACGTACCTGGTACAAGTGGCACAAAAGAAATACCTGTAGAAGAAGTCACCTCCACAAGCGAATCCTCATCTATGAAAAGTGAACCAGCTGTCAAGAAGCTAAAACAAAAAGCCAATATCCACAGACAACCGAAACAGGTGAAAAATCAAAAGCAGCAGAGAAATCTTAGATACAAGAAAAATCTCTCAGAGCGAAAGCAGTTTTGGCGCTCTCAAAATCCTCATTACTCTTACCATGATAAATATTCTAAGTCAGAGAGAAAGACTTTCGGGCCACATGAAGCACAGAACCGAAAGGATAGGTTCGGTCCTGAAAGCAGCAGCAACCGAAAAGCGAGTTTCGGTCCGCCAAGTAATAACATGCAAAGACCTAATTTCAGTCCTTCAAGCTTTTATAATAATAGACCAAGTTTCAGACCACCAGCCAACAACAACCAAAAATCCAACTTCGGCTCTTCATCGAGCAGCTACCGAAGGTCCAGGTTCGGGCCCTCTAATGACCATAAACAAAAGGGTCATTTCGAACCTCAAGTCAGGAAAAACTCTCATTCTAAAACCAATTCAGTCTCCACACAAAATTCAAGATCATCAACGAACTTGAATGGAAAAACGAAGATTTCCTCAGTCAAGGAGGACCGAAATCAGTCTAGTGGTCAAACACCAGAATCTGAATCCAAAATACCTGCAACTAATTCTAACAAAATCAAAGTGTTTACTGTTAAAAGAAAAGATGAAATAACCTTAATAAAACGAACATATCTTGTTGATGTTTCTCTTAATATTCTTGTTCCTGTGAAAGGCTCACATGGACCCCAGAAACTTTGGGTTCCTAAATCTGCTTAATTTTTGCAGGTTATTAGTGACGAGCAGTTTGACGAAGAATGGTACATTGACAGTGGCTGCTCACGACACATGACAGGAAGGAAGGAAGAGTTAAGGGAGTTTCGATCGCTTCAAAATAGTGGCAATGTTAAGTTCGGTAACAACTCCTATGGAACGATAAAGGGTTATGGGATGAATCTCATCAGTGTATCTCAACTGGTGGGTGGTACCGGTCTCAAAGTATCATTCGATGACGAAAGTTCAGAGATTATAGAGAAGAAATCCAATAAGGTTATTCTCAAATCAGATCGAAAAGGAGAAATGTTTCCTTTGAATCTCAGACCAATCAAAGGAAATCCAGCCATATGTCTTCTGTCCAAAGCTCACTCTGACGAAAGCTGGTTGTGGCACCGAAGGCTCTCTCATCTCAACTTCAAAGACATCAACAAGCTTGTCACCGGAGGTCATGTTCGGGGTCTTCCATTGCTGAAGTTTGATCGAGAACACTTATGCGCTACATGCGAAATGGGGAAACAAAGTCGTCAAAGTCACCCATCAATTATAAACACAAAAGTTGTTGAACCACTTGAGTTGCTACACATCAACTTATGTGGTCCATCATCAATCGAGAGCATTGGCGGTAGCAAGTACATTCTTGTTGTCGTTGATGATTTCTCACGTTTTACATGGGTATTCTTTCTGAAGCACAAATCTGAGGCCACTTCCAAGCTAAAGATGTTTATCAAGCAGGTTGAAGTGCAACTGAGAAAAGTCGTTCGAAACATTAGGAGCGACAATGGACTGGAATTCAAGAACAATGAATTCGAAAACTTTTTGGCAGAAAAAGGAACCAGTCATAACTTCTCAGCCCCTTACACGCCTCAACAGAATGGTATTGTCGAAAGGCGAAATCGATCCTTGTGTGAGGCGGCCCTAACTATGCTAAGTTTTGCTTCTCTTCCCTTATATTTCTGGGCTGATGCTATTGCTGCAACATGTTTTACGCAGAATAGGTCTTATCTCAACAAGCGTTTCTCTCTCACTCCTTATGAAATCATCAATAACAGGAAGCCGAACGTAAAATTCTTCCATGTGTTCGGTTCACGATGCTTCATCTTCAACTCCAAAGAACATCGTAACAAATTTGATGTTAAAGCTGACGAAGGAATTTTTCTGGGATATTCTCTTACTTCAAAAGCATACCGGGTTTTAAATAAGCGTTCTAGAAAGATTGAAGAAACCTATTATGTGACTTTCGATGACAGCTACGTCAAGAAGCTAAAGACTACTGAAGAAGCTATTGGAGAGATTTTTTCTCAAACAGGTCAAGTCACAGCCACGATTGCTAATCTATTTGATCAGTTCGTTGACCTGTTCGATGAACCTGAGAAAGCCACTCTATCAGAAGCCAAGGCGGCAGACAACAAAATCGATCATCTGAAGCAGATTGTCAAAGATGCAGCCAAACAAATGGGAGAAGGAGAACAAGTTCAAAACGAACCTCCTAAGCATGGCACTTCAGTTGAGGGGGAGAATCTAATTTTTTCAAATCAACCGAACTCACACTTTCAGGGGAAGAATTCCATTCCTGTAGCACCCGAAAGCTCAGCTACACCCGAAAGTCCGGTAGCACCCGAAAGTCCGGCTACTCCTGAGAGTTCTGTTGCACCCGAAGGTCCAAACCAGCCTGAAAATCCAAATGATTCATCATCAGTTGAGGGGGAGAATTCCGATATGTTATATGATGATGATAGTCAATCTGAATTGGAAGAAATGGTCAACGCCGAATTGGATCCATCCTATGATCCAAACTATCCTCCCCTCGTTAAATGGACCAGAGATCATCCTGTATCTCAGATAGTGGGTAATGTATCTGAAAAGGTCCTGACCCGATCCCAAGTGAAGGCAAAGCAAACCTCCCTATTTTCCAAAGTAGAGTTATGCATGTATAATTCCTTTGTATCCAAAGTTGAGCTGAAGACCGTCAATTTTGCTCTTGACCATTCTGATTGGGTTCAGGCTATGCAAGATGAACTCAATGAATTTGAAAGAAACAAGGTATGGCGTCTCATTCCAACACCAAAGGATGCCTCAGTAGTTGGTATCAAATGGGTATTCAGAAACAAAATGGATAAGGAAGGTAATGTGATTCGCAATAAAGCTCGTCTTGTAGTGAAAGGATACTGTCAGGAAGAAGGAATTGATTACAAAGAAACATTCGCTCCGGTAGCAAGGCTGGAATCTGTTCGAATATTTCTTGCCTACGTTGCACACAAGAACTTCGAGGTCTATCAAATGGATGTGAAATGCGCCTTTCTGAATGGAGAACTTGAAGAAACGGTTTACGTGGAGCAACCTCCAGGTTTTGTGAATGAAAAGCATCCAAATCACTGTTACATTCTAGACAAGGCAGTTTATGGTTTGAAACAAGTGCCTAGGGCATGGTATGAAACACTAACTAAGTTCTTAAAGATGTCTAAATTCAAACAAGGTTCGGTTGACCCAACCTTCTTTCGAAAGAAGGAAGGTAACCACCTTATGATAGTTCAAATCTATGTCGATGATATCATCTTTGGCTCAACGAATCCTAGCTTAACAGTTGAATTCAGAAAGCTGATGGAGACGAAATTTGAAATGAGCTCAATGGGTCCGATTAACTTTTTCCTTAGTTTAAACATTACACAGGGACCCGAAGGCATCTTTATCAACCAGGAAGCATATACCAAGACTCTCCTTGCTAAATTCAGCATGATGGGAGATTCAAAGGTAAAAGTTCCAATGGCGTTCGGCACCAAACTCACACCTTCCTTGGAAAAACCGGCAGTTGATATAATGCTATATCGACAAATGATTGGATCCCTGATGTACCTCATAGCTAGCAGGCCCGATATAATGTTTTCTGTGTGTTATTGTGCTAGGTTTCAGGCGAATCCTCGTGAACCACACATGCTAGCAGTGAAAAACATACTTCGATATCTGAAGCGAACCACCTCTCTCGGTCTCTAGTATCCCTCAAACTCAGGGTTCTTTGTTCAAGCCTACTCAGATGCAGACCTTGGAGGATGTGGTTTAGACAGGAAAAGCACTACAGGAGGATGTCAATTCCTCGATGTAAAGTTGGTGAGCTGGCAATCTAAGAAACAAACATGTGTTTCACTGTCTACAGCCGAAGCAGAATATATTGCAGCCGCTTCTTGCACATCTCAAGTGATTTGGATCCAAAGTCAACTCAGGGATTACAGACTCAATATGAAAAAGATCCCACTATATTGTGACCCAGAAAGTGCAATTAGGATCTGTCATAACCCAGTGCAACATTCCAAAACCAAACATATTGCATTGAGGTATCACTTCATTAAAGATCGCGTAGAAGACGGAAACATAAAGATTCATTTTGTACGAACTACTGATCAACTGGCTGACATCTTCACCAAAGCTCTTCCTGAAGCAAGTTTCAATAAAATTCTACATGGGCTAGGTATGATGGAATCGGAGTCAGTACCGAAAACTACTTCTCAAAACTAAAAGTTGGAAGCGAAATGAACCGAACGTTCGGGTTCGGTTCCCGTGAGTGCCAAAATGAACCGAGCGCTCAGGTTCGGTCCTATTCTCTTATCTTCGCTTCTCACTTAAAGGTAGTTTCTTCCATGGTAAACTTTTGTTTGTAAACTTTTTATACTCTTATGTCTCATTTTTTTCTCTTTCTTTTTCAAAGTTTTTTTTTAACCCAAATGAACCGAGCGTTCGGTCTATTTCGGGTTTGGTTCAAAAGTTTTTTTTATTTTCTTTAACTCAAAAACTCCAAAAATATTTTTGTTTGTTTTTCTCTTTAAATCAAAAACTCCAAAAACAGTTTTATTTTTCTTGTTTGCTTGTGTTCGTTAATTCTTCTTTGTGGATAATTGCGGAGCAATTCTTGTTCTCACGTTTTTAATAGTTAAGTGTCCCTAGTAGCATGCTGCTATATGTGTCCAAAGCCTCATCCGATTCTGAATAATAGCCTTACTGACTTGGTATATACAAACCTTGTCTTCCCAATTAGGCTTTTATATTTATTCTAATCATGAGCTACCTTACTCTATTCTCACATGAGAACAGAGTTTTCTGCTTGGTCCTTATTTTATAGCAGAGGTACTTTGGTTTCTTTACACCATCTCCAAATACTTTTCTCCATCCTATTCGCCTCATACAAGTAACCCTTGAGAGTCTCTGTAATTACCACTGAGGTTTATGGTTACACAATTTCTGTGTTCATGATCTTAGCTTCGTGCCAATACGTGCTAAGAGAAACCCACAATTCAACACCTACTATGCATTGACGGTGAACAATTACATTTGCTCTAGTTTTCACTCATGAATTAACGAAGTCACCCATGGGACTGTACCTTGAAATCTCTAGATTTTCTTTTTGTGTGATTCTTATGAAATTGTTAAATCCCATAACATTTCTTCCCTTAGAATCCAATTTATTTATTTTTTCATATTTCACCTACAAGTATTTTACTCATGCCACTTAAATTCCCTTCACACCTACTTGTTCAACAGACTACATTGGTCTCACAAGTACTTCAGTTGATTTCTGTCTTATGTCAAGATCAGGAATTCTGAACTGAAGCGAAAGCCACCCACATTAGCCTTATTAAAAGATGTCTTTCAATACTTCTTAATAAGTGTTTGATCGTAATTCAACGGGAAACCACACAAACACTTTAAGGTCTCTCTTGACTTTGAAGGAAGAGATTCGTGCCCGGGATCTATTGTTTCGTGTCTTTATTGGCATCATAATTTCCCACATATGTATTGCTTTATTTCTTTTCTTTTACACTCTATGCACGAAAATCTTTTTGATTTTCTATAATTCTGGTTTCATTACTTACAAGCAATCTTTGGCTATGGGATTTAACGTTATAAAAGACATGTGGCTCACAATGTTACACGTGGTTAATTTGCTTTATGACGATAGCTCACTCTAAAGGGATAAGTTGCTGACTCAGCCGAAAGTCCAATCGGTTTGATATTTCAAACGGCGCTTGATGGGAAGGCGTGTGAAGTGGAACCGTTTTTGACATTTCAAATGGCGCCTGATGGGAAGGCGTGTGAAACGGGACAGTTTTTCTCTCTCCTGCATAATCATCGGGGCTCTAAACTGTCACGTGTCAATCACCTAAGGAAACTCTTCGCATTTCACTTGAAGATTTGGGAACATATTTTTCTCTCTCTTCTCACCACGGTATAAAAGGTAATTTCAACCATAATTTACCTCTTTACTGCACCAAACCTTCAGAGAGCAAGAAAAGCTTTGATTCTTCTACTATTCATCATCCCTCCCAAATTCTCTCCTTCAATGGCGGACTCATCATCAGTTCATGCTACTTCTCACATTCTGCCAATCCGTCCTCAACAAAGCTTGATTATCGACCTCACTCCTCAAGTTTACGATGCATTCATGTTTCCAATCATGGAATGTCTCAAGTATTCGCCGCTGGTTCCAGCTCTCACCAAGGTCGAAACAGTTCCAATGGATTGTCTCTCGAAAATATTCTCCACTGCGCACTATGACAAGTCTGTCGATCGAATCTTCTTCGACATTCTTGATCACAAGGCCTCCATCTCCAAGCAGCAATTTTGTTCGCTTTTAGGGTTTGCACCCGATGAATCTAGGGTTAACCCTGAATCCATCCCGGTGAAACAGTTGTTTTCCATGTTTTATAACATGGGATACACTGAAATTCTGACGACGATGACCAAATTCAAGAAATCTTGCCTACCTCCTCAGTGGAACGACTTCTTCACCGTGTTGTTCAAGGGGCTATCAGAACAAAGTGCAGGTTCAGATGGGTCGAGTCGTCTGTTTATGACCATTCTTTATGGCATGTACCACGGCATCAACCTTGACTATAGGTCGGTTCTATGGCAGCAGCTGATTCAGAGTCTCGCATCTACATCTCGCCATTCAGAGATCTCCTACGCCAGATTTTGGACGCTGGTCGCAAAGTGGGGGATGGACAAGTATCACGTTCCAATTGGGTCTGATTTACCACTTTCTTTGATAGGTACTTTCCACAACACGAAGATAATTGTCTCTGATTCCTCTAAGTTTCAGTTTATTGGCTCAATCCCTGAGTCAATGTATGGGGATGTTCCAAGCGACAGCCGGATCATCAGAACTTACAAGGAGTTTCGTCACTCTGGTCCCAGAGAACTCACTCCTGACATGATTCAATCGATTCATGATGTTGATCGGCCTGCTCCCAGGGGAAAGAAGAATGACAAAGGAAAAGACAAGAATGTTATCAAAGGAGCGAAAGGTCTTTCTCCGAAGAAACACAAACCCTCCAAAGCAGCTCAATCTCCTCCTCCAAAGAAGAGAAAGACTCAAACTAGTCGAAAGCTTATTCTTGCCTCCTCCTCTAGTGAATCTGAGGAAGAGAGTTCAGACTCTGAAGAGTCCCTACGTGGTAACACTCCTCCACGTTCGCCTACTCCTGAGGTACCTATTTCCACTAGACCTGTCTCTCCTCCCCCAATCTCCATCTCTATTTCCATTCCCCCCATAACCTCCACTACTCAAATACCACCTACTTCTATCCCTATACCACCTCCCATTTTTACTGAAGCTACCACAACAACCACCGCTGGAGTTAGAACCAAGGTATCTGATACGGGGGCTCCTACTACAGCACCTGAACCCACTCCCACTACCGAACATACATCCGTACCCGAACCTACTTCCACAACCGAGCCTCCACCCTCACCCTCTCCCTCATCTCCTGCTCACTCAACAGATAATGAAGACCCTTTTCTTGGAGGAGAGGACATGACATTTGACTCGGTCTATTACAGTCCGTACCAAATGCAGAGTGATGATGACGATGATGCTCCGGTAACCAAGAAGCATCTCAAGGAGCTTCATGAGAAGATTGATTCTCTCATTGCTTCCTCCTCTTCTTCCTCACAATCTACCATCTCATAGGCTGCTATTCAGGGGATTGTTGATAAGTTTACTAAGGCTCATGAAACCTCTATCAACTCTGCCACTGCTGCTATTGACGCCTCCACCAAGGCATGTGCTGCTGTGACCGAAAAAGTCGAAAAACTATTTGTTGATGCTTCTTCTCTTTTGCAGTCTTTACAGGAAACTGCTGATTCCAATAAAACGAAGCTTGACCCTATTGCCAACAAGTTGGCTACCTCAGTTGCCTCAGAACTGCAGTCCTTTGCCAGTCTTCGTCAAACTCTCAGTGATGACAACACATCGTTTAAGGCGACTATTGAGGAGCGCCTGACTAAGCTGCATGAAGACTTAGCCGTCGAGAACTCAGTAATGGATGCTCTCGCACGAAAGACCACTGCTTTCAAGGTCAAGAGTCTTCAGCTTTTCCATTCTCAAAAGGAAGTTGAATCTCTTCGATCTGAGCGAGAAGTTATTTCTTCGTGTGTTTCGGATGTCCACGCCGCCCTTTCCAACATCATTGAAGCCCATGATCCGATTCTGAACTACTCGGTGAGGCGCACTCTTGCAGAAAAGCTTTCTTCGGCCCTTGCTCTCTTAAGCAAACTTGAAGGGCTCCTGGAGTTCGTGTCCACTCCGAAACAAGGGGGATAAGATGTATCGCAGTCCCAACCACCTCCCACTTCTACAGCAACTAAAAAAACTGAACCTCCTCCAGCAGGTCAAGCCTCAGGTTCGGGTGTCAAAGACAAAGGAAATAAAATTGCTAAAGACAGTGATGATGATGATAAAGAGACGATTGCTGATCTCTTAAAGAAACAAGGTCGTGATAAAGATGCTGGCATGAGCGCTCGTGTTGCCAAAGAGGCTGAGGCGAACGAAAGGAAAATGAAGGAGGCTCATGACCTTCTTGAGAGTAGGAAAACTTTTTTTCCTCCATGGACTCTTGAGAAGCTTTTGAAAGAGGCTATTGAAACTCCCAGCATTCTGTGGCTCGAACCAGTGATTTCATTGGATCGTATCAACTCTGTTGATTCTCAGTTCGACATGCCACTGACCCGAAAAGCCTTCATCTTTCATGCCTTTGATAACGTTGTTGATGTCCCTCATCCTCATCCAAAGGTTGATAGGGAACTCGTCGAATTCTATCTGAATTCTGCTCAACCACAATATCAAACTTGGAGCGCTTAGAAGATTGTCAACGTTCGGGTCCTCAAGCCGTTTCATGAGGGGAACTTCACGAACGTTCGGTTCAAAGTGTTGAGAGGTTCCGCCAAAACCAAACACGCGATATCACTTGCTGATCTTCCCAACCTGAATCCACATGACTGGATTATTTTGCACAACATCCTCCTCACCAACGAAGCTGAGTATGGTCCAATTATTGATCACTTCAAAAGGATGCTCGTATGCTACATGATGGAGGTTGTCAAGACGGATCAGGAGATCGCTAGAATCTTCAGGAAAAAGCCTACTATTTCTCCTGTAGGCTCTGCTAGTGATTTGAACATGATGCAGATGGGAAGAATTGACCCGAAGCGGAATTATGTCATGTTTACAAGGAACGAAGGCCAAAAATGCCTGTTCGCCTTGGCTGACAAACACCTTTACACCACTGCATGCTTGGAACATGTTCTAAGTATCATTCATCGATGCAAGCAAAATTCAGCAGATGACAAGAAGTACTTCGATGATATGATCCAGTGGTATATTCGCTTCAGACAGACTATCCTTGCTCTCATCCCACGTCTGTTTGATACCACTAAGAAAGTTCCTGCAGCTGGACCCAGCAAGCCGAAGAGATAGTCTCGCTCCAATTGACGCAAAGGGGGAGATTGTTAGGTCCAGAAGGTGTTGCGTCTTGGGCTCGCTATTTAGTCCATTTAGTCTCCGGTATGGACCTGTCCATCCGTGAGTTAGTTTATAGGGTTTTGTATTTATAGGTGCTTGCATGCATCCTAGGACGTAAGATTTTAGAAGTTATTCTGTCAAGTATTTTGATCTTTATCTTTTGTAACCCTAATATCCTCTACAACGGAAGTTCTTTATCGAGCTCTGCTGATGATTGAATCAATCGGATCGTTCGACTTATTCAGATTCATTCTTGTGTTTTATATTGTTGTTATCGCTTTTGTGGTTTACCTGTTATAAGATCTAAACGATCAAAGAGTTTCTTAAAACTCATCAACAAGTCTTTTTGCACCCTTTCTCTTGCTTGTTCCCGTAGTAAGCCTTTTCATTTACATGAGGCACAAACAACATTCACCACCAACGAAATTTGTTCAAAAAAGTCACTAACACCGTCATGCTTCTTTGCTACAGCCACAACCCCTAATTGAAGTTGGTATGCAAAGCAATGTATATAAAAAAACTATGTCATTCTCTTGTAATATCAAAGCTTTCAAATCATTGAATTCCCCACACATATTGCTAAACCCATCATAACCTTGTCCTCTTGTCTATTAAATTTTTTTTAAAAAAATACTATATATACTATTACACATAAAGCGAATTAAATTAAATTGAAATAAAAAAAAAGTTACCTAACTAAAACTCAACTTGTTGCTTGTAAGTACTTTATTTATGCCGTTTTTTAGTGTCAAAGATGATGTATCCTTCACGTGCTCAATGCCTATGAATCTTTCTTTCACAAAGCCAAGACTATCAACATATCGCAAAACAATAGTCATTTGTTCCTTTCTCGAGACATCACTAGATTCATCGACAAATAAAGCAAATACATATACACCAATCTCTTGACGAATACTCAAAAGGACTTATTGTGCAAAACATTGTGCAAGTTCTTTTTGAATTTTAGGGGAAATAAGTTAATTGTTTTTAGGAGTATTTTCTAAAGTATTGTTGAAAATATCTCCATTAGTCTCCCGAATGGATTTTAACACTTCAATGTAAAGCCCTCTATTTTCCAAGTTAACCGACTCATCATGACCACGAAACGGTAAACCGGTTTTTAATAAAATTCTTACAACAATAATAGAAACATGTAATCGATCTTTATATTTATGGTCCTCCATTTCGGTTTACCGCCTTAAGACTACATTAATAGCTTGTTTTATTCACACTTTTCTCTTGCTTTATTGTGTATCAACACTACCCACATGAGTCCGAAATGTATCTTTTTAATTCCAAGTATCAAAACCTTGGGAAACAAATGCATCTCTCCCTCCTCTTTGATTCATGAGGTCTCCAAACATATAACAATATAAACAATATAATCAATTCTTTTTCACACTATATTCCAACCAATCAAAATCATCAAACCATGAAGGAATGAATCTTCTAAATTTATCACCTATTTTCTTTTTTGGAAACTTTTGTAACCTTAATTGACAAGGTCCTTGAAGCAAATACGCTCTTCATACATCATCTCTTACATTTGATTTGTAACTTGTAATATTTGGCCTATCCGCCGGGTCCTTTGGAAGATCTTTCAAATCAACATTATCATTAGGTTTATTAGAGCATGGTGTTTGTGGAATTGCGTTAGAAACTGAATGGGTTGATTGATTGGTGATTGGTGTTTGTGGGTTTGCATTAGAATTAGAAGCGGAAGGGATTGATTGATTGATTGGTAATCGGTGTTTGGGAACATCCTTCACCACTTTCATATGGATTAGGTCTTGGTCTTTTGGTAAAAAATCACTTATTTTAACCTATAAAAACATAACAATTTAACCTAATAAAAAAAATAACTTCAATAAAACATAGAATTTTCATCTAATACCTAATCAAACAATAACATGTAAACCTAAAACATAGCAATTTTAACATATCAAACAATCAATTCAATAAAAAGCATAGAAATTACAACTAATCAAACAATAATTTCTATAATAACATAGCAATTTTACCAAATCATCCAAATATCTAGTAACTTCATAGCAATTTTAACCTATAAACCATAACAATTTTGAATTTTGCTTGGCAATTACAACTATAAATTCGAAACCCATAGAAACTTAGAAATACTTACTTGCTTCATTAGGGCTTGGACCTTGGATTGAAGTTGTTTTTGCACTTGGAAGTTGGAAATCGATTTTTGCACTTGGAAGTTGAGGATTGTCAAACTCGAACAAAAGAAGATTAGAAGAACTGAAGTCTGAAGCCGTCGAATGCGAGAATGTCAATGTGAGGAGGGCAGAGAACAGAAGGAAAAAACGAGGCTGCTCGTTTTTTTTTTCTTTTGTGGGAATTGAGACTTGGACTCTTGGAGTATTAGACCCAATTGGACAATTGGATAATTGTTTTATTTGGACTATTTTCTCCTATTCTTTTTCCTTTGAGCTAATATTAGGTGGATTAAAATAAAAATGTGTTTGGGCTACTAATTATTGGGGCTTAATTGATCTAATGTGTTTGCATTTTTTTTTACGTAGTTGCCACTTTTTTAGAAGTTGCCGGTTTTTTTACGTAGTGGCACAAAAGATTAAAAAAAATCGAAAAATTTTCTATTATCTGTCGGAAAAGCATGTGTTGTCGGTACAACCCTGTGCCCCTCATCAAATCTGCCACTGGACGTATGCATATTTTTGATTTTGTATGATCTTAGAGTATTGAGTATGAGACTAGACAACGACGTTTTTGCCTACGTGGACATGCCTTAAACGACATCATAACATGGGAAACACCATTTCCCCCTTTTGTGTTATGGTGCTTCTCGTTGCCGTCATGACATTTTGCAACGAGAGATTAACATGTTGTTTATTTTTTGTAAAAAAAACTCTTTAGACATTTTATTGTTGCACGGCGTAGCACACGCGCAACACTTTTAATCTCGTAGCTGTTTATTTTTTAGAAGTCTTCAGAGTAAAAAACCTCATCGTATTCTGTTTGGCGCAACATTTGTATTGTCTCTTCCAACCTCTTTTTCTTGTTTTTTTTTTTGCTGAAATCTTAATTATATGTTGCTAAAATTTTATTTTACCTTTTTTTTCGTTTTTTTTATTGTTTATTATTGTTGGTTGTTTTTTCGATATTTTATATTGAATAATGATAATTTTTTAATGAAATATCATTATTTTTTTGTTAAAATATCTTTATTTTTTTGTTGAAATATCATTATTTTTTGCTGAAATATCATAAATTTTTGCTGAAATGTCATACATTATTAATTTTTCGGTATTAAAAAGTATTTTGCATGGGGGACTTAGAGGGGGGCAAAGTGGGCAGTTGTACAGGACACAATTTTTTTCATTATATATTTTTATTTGAAAATACAAAATTATAATAAAGATAAGGGTCATTTTTTTTCTTATTCGTCCTGAGCCTTTAAGAATATTTCATTTTTCAGGATCGGCCCTGCTATTTTGGTTTATAAAATCAGTTTATTTTAATTTTTTTAATATCTGCAGCAACACGTAGATGTTAAAAAACAAACACGGTTTTTATTATAGTCTGCAACCGTTTGATCTACCTCTTCTACTGCAAAGGGTTGCAGAGATGGTCCACAGACTTCATGAATTTTTGTTTCAAAAATACAAACAACACCTAAGCCAATGAAATCGTTTTTCTTTCCTTCTCTCTCTTTCTCTCCCTACTTCTTAACTTGTTAGACCGGAGGGTGTGAGAGGGATGTTTCCCTCACTTTTTGTGGGTTACACCACTCTTTCCTTCACTTTTCTTTCCCTCACCTAAAACTCAAGGAATGGGTGAGAAGTTTTCCTCACTATTTTTTTATATTTTTAAAAAAATATATTTCGTACATATATTATACTCATTTTGTAGGGAATTAAAAACCATGAATTTTAATATATTTTTATATTTTTTTTGATATGTATATAATTTTATAAATATTATGAACAATAGCATGAACAGAAAGAGTGCGGCACTCCCTCCCACCACCTCTTTCTCTGTGGGATGTTTTCCTCACCCAAGGAGTGGTGTTCAAGAGTGAGGGAAACTTCCCTCGTCCCCTTTCCCGCTCCCACTCCGTCCAGCTTTATAATATGAGGAACACCATTTCCCCTTGGTATTATAATGATGTTATGATTAAGGTGACATATAATATTTGGTGTTATAGGTGACACATACTGTATGCTCTTAAGAAACCATACAAACATAATCAAAATACCAAAATCAGTAAATCACATGTATTGATTTTGCATGATCTAATCAAATACCAAAATCACATTTTAATATGGAAAAATATATATAAACGTGACGAATTTGAATTTTGACAAGATTGCACTTATTTGAATATTCTATTTTTCATGGCGCCGACAGTATTGCGTAATGGTAGTGTCATATGTTTGAAGGCAGGAGTGATTAAGAAACCAACCGACCTTTTCATGTTTTGTATTGTAATAAAAGGGACGATGTACCAACACTTCAAACTTAGCGACCACCGAGGAAGGAATACCAAATTTTAATCTATAAATTATTCCTCGAAATTATGCACACCCACTGATTGCCTCTAATTGTTTATTTTTATATAATTGAATAATATATTATAGTTAAATAAGAATATTGATATTGACAAAATAAACTTTAACAACGATGGTTAAGAATGGTATAAACTACATTACCGGATGTGTATTTTTTTACATTTTTATTTACAAGAAAAAAAAAAAGATAATTATTATGTTACATTATAATGTTTTTTTTAACTATTTACACTTGAACTCAAACGAGTCTCTTTATACAACACATTATAAATCAAAGGTAACTTATTTGGTGAAGTTACTTATATATATTTCAAAGGACAAATACATTCATAGTGTTTATTATTTTAATTTCCATAAAACATACCAGACATGTTAAAAAAAGCAAAACTTCGTGATAACATTTTTTATTTTAAAGAACATATGTTATAGCAACAGTGATGGACTGATGGTTAAAAGGTACCTATTGGATTGTTCAATCCTAGAGATACTTAATTATAAATAAAATAATATTGTTCAGAAGTTGCTTGTTTTTGTTAAAATTGGTGAGAAGTCGTATATGAAGTGGAATTTGTCTAGAAATCGAACCAATCAGATGCCTCAATTTTACCTGCCCTTCCCCTTCTCCCAATCCTCTTTCGACCCCACAATTATTATTATTATTATTATTATTATTATTATTATTATTATTATTATTATAATATAAAATTTCCAATAAAAATAATTTTATTTTATTGTATCTAACTTGCAAAGACTTTGCTTTATGAATTCAGGTGTCCTTTTACAAAAAAAAAAATAATAATAAAAATAAAATAAAATAAATTTTTTTTTTTTTTTTAAATCTAATTTGATTTGGTTTCTCAACCACAACTTTTGCGATTGTCAGTGTGCCAGAAAAACCATGTTAAGATTAACTGGGAACCGATATAATATCTCTAGTTCAAACTATGTTAAAAATCTATATAATATTTCTAAGTTCTTAACGACAATTTTATTTGATTAACTGGGAATTTTTATATGAATTTCCTTTGTTATTTTGATCGACAGATTGAGACATTTTCACGCTTTTTCATTACGTCGAATTACTTGACTTTTTAGTTTTCTAAATTTTAAAAAGACGTTTACATATTACATATTGGTAAAATATTTAACTACAAATAAAATGGATTCTAAACATAAAATAGATAGAGATTCGTCACAATCCAATACATATTAAAAAAAAAAAAAAAAAAAAAACATATGTTTTGTTTTGTTCTGTATTGAATGATTCTAAGAAGAAAACACACACACAGACTTACAACTGAAACATCAATTGAGTTAATATCAATTGAGTTGCCTAAAACCAACCAAAACAATACTAATACCAGTATACCACCCATGTGGCATGTTCACTCTCTCTATTATTAAAAAAAAAAACAAAAATAACACAAACCCGAAACATCTTACATATGCAAATGCAACTGCTGTTGTTGTCCCTAGCTACACACCAAATTAATCTTTCAAACCCAAATAGCTGTATGTATCGAACTTACCAAAAACCGCATAATCATATCATTTCAACTTTCGGTTATGACCCAATCAAATCAAGTTTTATCAAGTTCATTAACAATTAATCCCACTCCAACTTTCTTTATTTATTTAATCATTATTAAATAATAATAATAATAATAAATATACCGATATTCCTTTTGATTTATAGAGAAAACAAAGTACAAATGAATTTCAAACCTCATATATATGTTTATATATTTTGTTTTAAAAATAGGAGAAGCCACCAATGGCATTGTGCCACATGCCACAGCCATTTAACTTAGAGATCACTCTTAAATGAAGATATACATATATTATTATTATTATTATTATTATTATTATTATTATTATTATTATTAAAGTTATTGCATGTTTAATGGTTTCCCATAACTTATAAGATTCATGTCTAACGAAGGTGAAGGCCAAGGAACAAAACCTGTCACACGGTTTAAAATAGGGACCAAAAGTGCAATAAATGAATCATGTGGAATAAATGTGATATTTTGGAGAAAACATGTAATTTACTCTTATTATTATATATGTAGATGTAGACTAGTTATAATGATATAGAAAGATGAAGCAAATCAAATTTGTAATTGGGCCCATTTGAAACCTGTATACAGTCTGGAAGACTTGCTTCTTGGACCATTCATTCTTCAAGGAGTCTCCTTTCAAATAAATGCCAGACCCTTCTCGTTTTGTCCTTTTTCACATAACCTACTTCTGCTTATGATTATTTGATTATTTAGGGGTCACTAATGATCAGTTTAAATGGATAGTTAACAGAACTAATTATCAAAAGGTAGTGCAAATTTACTTGTATGCTCTTTTATTTACTATTTCATTCAATCTAAAATAAGTATATCCAAATACTAGTATATCCTACTATACATTGTTTTTACTTTTTACAAATGATTATCCACTAATACCTTCAAAATACACATCAAAACATTCCCAGGTACAAAGAGCCTGTCTTCTCAATCCCTGCAACACAAGGAATCTTGATGAATCATGGTTCACAATATTCATCAATTTTAATTAACAGGAGTTTAGACGGAAAAAGAAAATTGGAAAATAGGTAGACAAGTAAATGATTGCTAATTCATTATGTCCAAATTAAGTCAAGAAGATATAAAAATCAAAATAAGGGATATTAAGTATTACCTCAAAACTTTTTAGCAATGGCTGTTATCCAGACTCTATCTTTATCATTATATGCATAACTAATGCTTGATGCCAACACAAACCTTGTAATCTTTAGATAAATCCATGGTTTTGGGTGTGTTCCAATAGCCACATACGCATATTACATCTTGGATAGATATAAGCTATACCAGTTAAACAAAGAAAAAAGAATAGCATATTCAGTATAAAAAATTGGACTTAATGCAAGAAACAACAACATCCTTCCATTTATATGTGTATTGTAGCATCCTACTTTCATTTCTTTCGATTACAACATTCTCATTGTAGGATTATACTCTAAATAATGTATCCGATTATAATAGTGAAAATTGTTTGGTATTAAAATGATATTGCTATAACAGGAAAGATTTTCAAAGTACATTGATGTTATAAGAAGATTAGAAATAAAAGTAGGATGATATATATGGAAATCAATGAAAATATGTTGTTGTTTCTTGCATATAACCCTTAAAAGATATACTAATCCATAGATTAAGATAGTATGATGCAAGTCATGGACGTGGTGACAACATACCACATAAATGGTGTTTGTGTTACGTAATAGTGTGTAGGATCCCCAGGCTCAATCCTCCTTCATGGATTTAGATATATGCGGTGACATTGCAAAGATTTGCTCAACGCCTTCAGGGATGTTTGCTTGAATAACTGGAGTAGCACCCTGAATTTGTGTTTCTTTCTAAGTATCAGGATGACAACGAAGAACCAGAAGAAAATAATAAAAGCTTCACCTTCAGAAACTGCCCAATGTAGGGAAACATGACTGAGAATGCTGCCAAAGAAAGACCAAGTAACTCCGTTCTCTGAAAAAGCCATACAAGTTAAACAAAATCAATAGGAAAGGTTAAACGTTTTATAAACGTATATGTATAGATTTTGAAGCAGGACATCTATGCTTCAAAGAGGATATATAACTTCTTTCGGATTGCACATAACCTTTTCGTTCAAATAGATTACTCACAACCTGGGTCGGCGTCACGGTGGTGGAATTTGAACCTAGAAAGTGATTTAAAAGCAGGAGAGTTCCAAATGTATAGCCAATCCATCTGGGTAAATACGATTCGTCCAATCCATGAATCCCTAATGTGAAGCGAAGAACGAATAGATTGAGTTGTTGCTGTTGATTTTTGGAATTGTCGGCGCCAAAGCAGCTTATTTTGGATGATTTTCTTGTGTCAGTGAGAATATTTTGGACAGGGAAAAAAGAGGGTGTCTATTGCTTATTGTTTATTTCCACCGCAAAGTTAATAAGCAATAAGCTAATAAACTATAAGGCGTGTTCGGCAAAATTAGCTGGTAGCGGTTAGCGGGTAGCAGGTAGCGTTTGATTTTGGAGTTGAAAGCTATTGCATGTAGCTTTTGACTTTGGAGCGTTTTGTGTAGGTTAAAAGCTAAACGTTTCTGTCGCCAAACGTGACTTTTTATTTTTTACTAACGTTTTCTTAAAAGTTTGATGCAGAAGCTCCCAAACGATGCGTGCCGAACACGCCCACTGGAAGTGTTGAGGCCATTGAATTTGGGGGCAAATTTGGAGAAAAATAGTGGAGGGAATAAGGAACAGGGTACAACTATGGTTCATTTTAAGTAGGATTGTGTGTGGGTCGGTTTGGATAGGTTTTGGACCCAAACCCAACCCAACCCATAAATGGTCAATTTCTGGTTTTCAGAACCCAATAGGACTGGTTTCTGGTCGGTTCGGTTTCTCGGGTTTTGAGGTCGATTTGTGCGGTTTTTTGGTTTCTTGGGTTCAACCCATACACTCACGGGTTATGGGTTTAAACCCATAGGTTTTGGGTTTAACCTATTTTCCATAAATGAAGCAACAAGTTAAATATTTTAAAAAACACCAAATTTAAGTTAAATACTTCAGAAAACATGAGTCTTACAACAAAGAGTCTATTACAAGTTGCAACCAAAGCCCGAAATAGTCTATTACAACCAAAACACGATCAAGTATGGGTAGGTTTCTCGGGTTGGGGGTCCGTTTCTGGGTAAAAACCGAAACCGAACCCGATTTTTCGGTTTTTAAAAAGTTTAAACCTTAACAGTCAATTTTTCTTCGGTTTTGGTTTTTTTGGTTTCGGTTTCGGTTTCGTCGTTTTTAGTCGGTTTCTTGGTGGGTTTGCTCACCCCTAATTTTAAGGGTAGATTCTGCATCCAGGGTGCGGCAACTGTTGTAGACGATGTAAGCAGTAGAGAAGTTGAGATTGTCCTATCAATTGTAGGAACTAACAACTTAGAAGTCCTTTCTTGGGCTTTGTTGTGTCATGTGGCCCAGTCCCATAGTTCTAAATTGCCCAAAATTTAGTCTAAATATAGTTTGGACCTTGGATTTGGAGGCAAGAGCGATACATAAAAATTGAAATCCCCAAATCGGGATATCAGGACTGATCGTAATCTCTTGTTCATCAAAATCCGTCTGGTACTTAAAAATTGAAATCCCGTCTGTCGGTTGCCTTCTAAACAACGCATTCATCTCAAGTTTCTCGATTCTAAACTTCTAACTATGTGGTTGATTTTCTCAAACGTTTCTATTACACCTAACCCTCGTCTTAGTATGTATTTTTATTATTTGAAAATCGTTTCAATGAAGTTGATTACGACAACTTGATTGGCTTGGAATCTTAATTCTTGCTAACAGTTAATGGTTACTTTGGATATTTAAACACAACAATGAAACTGGATTGGTTGTTTAATCTTTAACTATGAAACTTAATTGCTTAAATGAATGAAGTTGATAGCTTACTTCCATAATTCTCCTCAGCGGTAAAAATGATTATCTGTTTGTAGTATCTTTCTTAGAAGTTTGTAATGTGTACATATCAACTTGATTTAGTCTTTCAATTGAATTCCACTTGCTCAATTCTTGTTTTTTCATTTTGAAGGAGCCAAGAGGTATAAATAACTGAGTATGGAGGTTGATAATGATAATATTAAAAGACAAGCGGTAGAAGAAGAAGATAGATTGAGCAGCTTACCAGATGAGCTTATTCATAAGATATTGTCTTATTCGATGAGCACCTGAACTATGTTGAGAAGCCGGTATCTATTTTCGAAAGAAAGATGAAGCTCTTGCGCAACAAAGAGATACCTTTGGTAAAGGTACAGTGGCAGCATTGGAGAGGCTCCGAGTGGACTTGGGAGCCGGAGGCTGAGATGCGGGAGCGTTATCCCGAGTTATTCACCATAGTAGACTTCGAGGACGAAATCCAGATCAATTGGGGGAGAATTTTAACATCCCGATGTCCAGGTACTTCTAAATTCATCCTTATAATTCTATTTCATGTCATTTTGGTCCCTAAGTCCAAGAAGTTATGATTTGAAGCCCTAGTGGCAATTTCATAAATATGGAAAGATGAGTACGCCATGCGTACATGTGTGTATGTTGAATGTACTAGGGAACGCCCAAGTATATTGGGAGTACACTTATGTACATGAGGCGTACTAGCTTCAGGAGGAAAACCCTAATTTTTAGGGTTTGAGTGGTATTTAAGCAACATTATGTCTCACCTTCCCTCACCTTTTCGTCCTCCACATCCTTTGAGACGTTTTTGCAAACCTTATCCCTCTTAGTATGTGTTTTGAGCTCAAGAGTGTGTTCTTGGCGTGTTGAAGGAGGAAGACGTTGCATTGAGGAGCCTTGAAGTGGAAGCAAGCTTGTGGATCTGGGATATTTGCCTTCTTGAGGAGCTCTAGAAGGTATAAAGTCCATACCTTGATGTCTTGGATGTTAGATCCCATTTTTAGGTGTTTTAACTTTTATGTTACTTTTCTAGTCCCAAAGGTCACATCTTGTGCATGGTTTGTTCTTGTCCTTTTGAGTTGTCCTTTCAGGCCCCATGAAGGGTCCTAATCCATAAAAATGAGGTCCCAATTTGCTTCATACATCATGTAGATGGTCTTAATGGATTAAGACCTTGTGTTAAGCACTTTGTGGCCTTGTAAAGTCATAAAGTTGGAAACTTTATGACTCTAGGGTGCATTTGGACCTTACATCTGAAATATGGGCTTAAGTGCTTAAGTCATTAAGCACTAAATGGAGTTTGGAGGTTGTGAGGGTATGCCCCACATACATAGGAGTACGCCCCGCGTACTCGGTCAACACGCCAATGGTGGTCTTCTGTGAGGCTTCGCGTATGCTAAGTGTACCTTCGGAGTACCCCCCACGTACTCGCATGAGTTAGCCTTGTTGAGTTGACTCAGTTGAGTTGACTCGGCTGGGTTGACTCTGTTGACTTAGTGGGTTTGACCAGTTGACTTTGACTTTGACCAAGTTTGACCTTGAGGGTATTTTGGGATTTTGATGGAATTAGTCACTTGGTGGAAATACGTATCGATTAGAGAGCTGAGAATCGGAGTCGGGCCTCATCAGTTCTATTCAATTTGCGAGGTGAGTTTTCCTCACTGTACTTATGGGTCGAAAGTACTAATGTCGGCCCATTGGATTGATATCCTGTTATGCATGCTATTGTATTGTAGTGATCTGTTAGATCAGTATCATGGTATATAGGATGATGCAATGCTTAGTGATTTGTATATATGTTTGACTAGTTGTAGACTGATATATGATTATCTGTTATATGTGAACATGTTTGGTCGATGGATGAGGTTTTACTGCTTTGTGCGTAAACCAACAGGTCGGAGCATACCAACCCGATGGTTGAATGGGCACAAGGGTATTCCATCCCGAGGATGATTGGACCCATAATATGTTGGCATTGTAACCCGATGGTTGAGGGACTGGGGTATTCCAACCCGATGGTTGATTGGACCTATAGTATGTCGGCATTCCAACCCAATGGTTAAGGGGCTTGAGGTATTCCAACCCGATGGTTAATTAGACCCATAGTATGTTGTTATTGTATATGTGTTATTTGTTTGTGTGTTGGTACTTTGGAGGAACTCACTAAGCTTTGGGCTTACAGTTTTGGGTTATGTTTCAGGTACCTCAGATGATCGCGGAAAGGCGAAGGTGTGATCGTGCACCTCCTCGTGTTTTGATTTATGATTTTAGGAAAAATCTGATATTAATCATGTTTGAAAACTATATTGTAAACCATTATGATTTTTGGGTTGGTTTTAAAAGTTTAAATTTTTCATGATTTTTATGGATGTTACAAAAATTCATCCAGTGTTCCATGTAAGTGTCCTCAAAGCTTATAATCGCGATGAAGAAGATCCATCGAGAAGCAAATTGTAACATCCTAAAATAATGATCCAAAAATTTCATTTTTAATTTAAGTAAAACAGTATTCCAAACATCAATCATACATTCCCAAATAAACAAGTGTATCAAATGTCATAAAAATCAGAGCGAAATCTCAATCGCGGAAATCCCAATGGTGTGTGCGATGCAGTCAACTCGAGTTCATCCCTTTGAAATCGGAAGTACCTGAAACATAAACTAAAAACCGTAAGCACAAAGCTTAGTGATTTCCCCAATCTACCCCATACCATACATAATAAATCACATAATGGGCCCCCGCCCTACTTTGGGCCCCGCCCGACATCGAGCCCCACTCAGCTTACAGATCTGTTATTCTCAGGTCTTTCCTGCCATTGGGCCTCGCCCACTATGCACATACAATATAAATATCACATAAACATGCTAACACATATAATGATCACAAAACAATAGCATATGTTCCAGTTATCGGGCCTCGCCCGACATCGAGCCCCACCCAGTACACAACACATGCAAGAGTCACACAGAATCCTAACATACTAACATAATAAAAAAGGGTCGGCATTAGTGCCTTAGACCCGCTAATCCAGTGAGGAAAACTCACCTCGAATGCTGAATCTCACTGAAAATCCCTAGTTGTTTCCCTGAAGAATCCCCGAGCTATCAACACAAAATAGCACTCAATTAACACCTAGGTTCCAAATCCATACTTGGGGTAAAATGACCATTTTACCCCTAACATAGTTTTAATCAAGACTGAGGCCCAACTCGCCACCCAAACGAGCCCAAAACCAAATGATCCACCAAGGCCCACTTATGGCCCAATTTTCCAAATTGGACCCAAACCTTATATGGACCCTACCCTAAGCCCCAATAATTTTCCTTTGTAAAAGGCTTGATTCCTGATGGCCCATTAAGGACCAAAGCAACAAGGTCCAAAGACGTAACCCCAACTGAGGCTAAAAAGATGTGAAGCCCAATAGGTTGAGTACGCGGGGCGTACTCAACTATACGCTAAACATACACGCAACCTGGATTGTATGTCGTGCGTATGAACTTGTACGCTCAATGTACGAAGCTATTAAGCTAAAACTTGCCTTAAGATCTTAATTCCTAAGACTAACAACTTAAAACCTAGATCTAAGCCCTAGAGGATGCCAAGAACTATAAAGTCATTGACTTGGTGACTTTACATGCCCCAAAAGGTTCCAACTTCAAGATAAAGCATCAAAGTTTCACAAAAATGGCATAACTCATGCATGTATGGATTTATACCTTAAAGGTGGCAACTTTAAGACTTAGAAACCTCAAAAACGTCAAGATGGGAAAATCATAACTTCTGGAATGCATCAAACCACCAAATCTCACTCATAGGACCAAAAGTTAACCAAAAACAAGTTATAATTAGATCTAAGCTATGACACATCAAGATAAGAGTTGTATACATCTAAGGAGTGCCAAATGATGATGATATCCCGAATCTACAAGCTTCCACTCTCCCAATGAAGCTTCAAGATGATCTCCTTCCTTCAAAACACCAAAAATACACCCAAAAGACTTTCTAAGCTCAAGAACACTCAACTATGGAGTTAGGGTTTCCAGTATAGGGCTAGGAGGACAAGGAGGTTGAGTAAATGAGGGTTTCATGTCCATAAGGAAGATTATATAGTAGCCAACCCCGAAAATTAGGTTTTTCAAAATTCATTACGTACGCCCCGTGTACACTTCTGTATGCCTAACGTATGCCTCCGGATCCCCGATCAAACCTCCGTATGAGTACGCTAAGCGAACTACTTAGTACGCCCCACGTACTCGCTTTATAGCTTGTACGCTAAGCATACCTTGTGGTATGCCCCGCATAAAACTCAAGGACTAAAACGGACAATTTAAATAATACAAGGGAAAAAGAGAAACTTACCAAGATTCAAGTGCTACACAAATCACATCAAATCCCGGTAGCAAACGTAGTCTCCTATGAAAAGGAGGTGGACAAGATCTTAGTTGATAGAACAGTTCGCAAACGAGGCTCACCCAATTGGACATAATATTATGTTCGATGGATGGGACTACCCGATAATGAGTCCAGTTGGGAACGTGGGACTACCAGATAGTGAGTCCAGTTGGGAACGTGAACAAGATCAATGGCAGTTCTGAAGCAAAATCGAGGAGTACATATCTAAGACTTGACGAGGACGTCAAGGACTTAGGTGGGAGGGTGTCACGTTCGAGATTCTAGACTCTTCCGGAGTACTCGAGAAAGAGTGAGAACTTACAAGTATAGCCCAATAGACCCTAGAACGTCCTAGATTTCTCTAGGACATCGAAGAATGATTTAGCACATTTCACGAAGACTTGTAAATACATGTAGCTTGGTAGAATAATCTAGATTAGTTAGGAATGTAAGACTAATCTAGTAATATCTAGAAAGTTCCCTAGAGTGGGAAGAACAAGTATAAATAGGGAGGAGCTCATTTGCTCCAACCCATCGGAAAGTTTCTTTGTATTCTCTCAAGGAATTGTTGTAAGCATGACTTATTCGAAGTTACACTAAGTGGCACATGGTGATCGATTCGTCCCGTGACACATAACTCAAAACTGGCCACTGTTCATAAGAGCACTATGATTTTATTGTATATATAATAAATTGACATTTGAAATAAAACCCTAAATTAAAACATAATATATGAAAATTTGATTCTATAAACCACAATTATTATAATTTAGAAATCTTCCATAACTCTGTCCTATTACAAAAATTAAAGTCATATGCAATGTCTTGAGTATGGGTTGAAAATTAAAATGGGTTCCCCAAGAAACCATATGAGAAATTATAAAAACAAAACAAACATCCACCACTTTCTTGAACATGGAGGTTTTTGTGTGCAAGTCTAAGGCCCCGTTTGATAATTACTGAGTGAGAAAGTGCTGACTGGGAAAGATCTGTCTGAGTAATAAATTCTGACCGAGTAAGAAACCATGTTGTTTGATTGTACATCTGACTGAATGTATTGACTTATGCAAAATGACAATTTTACCCTGATTCATTAATAATAATAATAATAATAATAATAATAATAATAATAGTAATAATATTCATATTAATAATAATATAAATAATAATAATAATAATATTAATATTAATATTAATAATAATAATAATAAAGATGCTATATTCATTATCTCATCAGATCGTGTTCCTTGGGTATGATTTCTTTTTCCTTTCTCTATCTCTTTCTTCCTTCTTGCTGTCAACAACACACCACCAGTTGTATATGTTTTCTTTTTTCCGGCGAGATCACAGAGGCAATAGCCTCTTGCCCCTCTTCTTCCTGTTGATCGAAACAAATTGAGAAGCCACACCCAAACACCCATTTCCTTTTCATTTTGTCGGGTCAGGAAAGAAGCAAGAGGAGCTGCCTGAGCAGCCCCGATCACCACCACTGTTTTCGACAACAGCCACCAGTTGCCTCCTCCGCTTCCTCCCGCATTCCTCGGTTTGCTGCCGCCGTTTTCCTTCCTCAACAGATCTGCCATAACCGGACGATTTCCTTCCTTCCCCTTTCTTGTTTCTGTTTTGCTAATGCTCCACCAGACCACCCCGTTTGCTGTCTCTGTTCGTGTTTCTTTTTCCCTTTCCAGGATTAAATCGATGGATGTGATGATGGAGGATAAGAGTGATATTGGTTCAGGGGCAATGATGGAATAAATTTCAATCAGATTCAGTCAGCAAGTTTTTTTTGTATGAGTGAGTAAGACATTATTGACCCAATCAGATGTAAAATTGAGGCATATCAAACACATCCTGATGACCTAGTTAGAAAATTTTGTCTGAGCTGACCCACTCATATCCAAATCAAACAGGGCCTAACTAAAAGTTGTCACCATTAAACCCAAGAAGACATTTACTCAATAACAAAAACTAAAAATATTATATAGAATGTTTTCTCAATATCCCACTGTACAATAAAAGAGAAAAACAAACTATCTTCAACGTTGAACCCTAGTTTACGATCACTTCCAAAAACATCATCTCTAGCTTCAAATGACCTTTTCTTTCCCTTTTCCAACTGTTAAACTCTCTGTAATGTTCATGTTCTTACCAGCAGCAACCGATCCACCAAGATGTATTAGTTCATTCTTCATAACGTCCTTGAGTAACATGAGCATGGCATGCTTATCTAGGTTATTTTGGTTACGGAAAACCCACAACTGGATGATCATCTTGTCTTTAACAGAGTGATCAATCAAAATCTGCTTCCATGGAGTTTTGAGGCATGACATTGGAGGCTTGGAGTCGCACCTGTTCAGGTCGGATAAAACCAAATCAACTTTGTAGGGATTTTCATTAGGCCCATCAACGTACAAATCAACTTTTTCATCTTGCAACACCAAAAGATTCAAAATCTCTTTTTGTTTGATCTTGGAAAGAGGCATTATCAGGGTGTTTTTTTGCGGAGTTGCATCACTCTTGCAGAATTCTTTCTCGATCAATAACCTGGGGTAAACTACATGAATCACTCTCATGAAATCTTCGACGACAGGTGAGTTTTCTTGTTCAACATGAGTTCACGTTTTTGGAAGTCTTTTGCCACATCAATCAGCGAAGCACAATATTTAAAGGGTACACCTAGGCAACGACGTATTGTAACTTCTGCATTTCAACTTGTACGACCGTTTCCACATTGGTTACTACAAATAAAGAACATATTTACACAAAATACCCCAATATATATTAAAGTTCCATTTTTCAACCTTTAACTTTTAAATAGACTGTTTTTGTCAAATAATGATCCAAAAATTTTTGGTATGTGTTGTACAAGCTTGGTGTCGTAAATAAATGTTTATTTATGAGTAGAACAAAATTTATAAAACCACTTATCTTTTCAAAACACAATCAAATTATATCTTTCTCATTGTTTAACGTTATATTTCTACAAAAATATTTAATGATTATATACATTTGTAGTTTTGTACTTCATATATGAATATTTGGTTACATTAAAAAAGACTCATAAATTACATACATACGATCTAAATATACCAATTAAGAAAACTAATAAATAAACACATAGTCAACTATATCACATCGGTTATTTAAGTTTTAAAATTGCTTTAAAATGTTGCCAAAACTACAAAAGTATTATTTAGATTGATTAAGCTCTTTCATTTGAATGCATCATTCCTCTTGCTATAGTTAAACAAATCAAGTTGCTTCCTCTTGCTGCACTCTATAGTTAAATAAATCAAGTTGCTAAATGGTGAAGGATGAGTAATGTATGATCATCTTTGTTGTAAGCAAAGGGGGAGAGGGGGGAGGTAAGGAGAAATGACTTTTTATTAATTGCAATGTTTTTAGACTACGGCTAGTCTATTTGATTAATAAGATGGTCCAGATTTGAATCACAAATATATGAGAAAATATTATTATTTTCCGCTCAAAAAAATTAACCAAATTTATTACATTAATTTAGTTTATGTGACGTGCTATATTTTTGCCTAAAAATAAATATACTATTGTTTTACGATGAAAATATTATTATCTACAAATGTACATAACATATCTAAAATAGGGTACACGAGATATGTTTATGGGGAATATGACACACGATGTAACATTTATTTTTTCAGGTTTGCTTTTGGATCGTTGAGTTTTGATTTGTTGCAAGAAGGGTCCCCAATGTCAAAATCCATGACTTTTTGGTGTTGCTCGAGTACGCGGGTTGTACACCTTGGTACGCTGAGCGTACCAAGACCTTTCCCTTTATCAACCACCATCCCAAGATCGACCCTCTTTGCAAACCCTAGTTCATTTTGAGCATTTTAAGCTTTTTGGAGTGATTATGTGCTTCCCTGTTTGTGAAGAAGGACCTTCAAGGAGTAAGCTTTGCTCTCGAGACTTTGGATCCAACATCTCCTCTTTATTGTGCACCATTTAGAGTTAGCACGGAGACTTCTCCAGTCCAACAACCCGAGCGTTTATCTAGGTTTTTCAGTAGTTGTGGTGAGTTTCCTGACTAGAACCATGGGTCGAAGGCACTAATATCGGCTCATTGTTTGTTGTGTAGAATTTTGGATGCCTTGTGATGATTATATGGAAGACCAGGATTTGGCCCCTGACATTTGTATTAAAGACCAGGATCTGGCCCCTAACAGTTATATGAAAGACCAGGATCTGTCCTGACATTTATATGCAAGATCGAGATTTGGCCCCCGACACTGAACGAAAAGACCATGATTTGGCCCATGGCAAGAAACTACTATATGAATATGATTTGGCCTATAGCATTTATCTTCTTTCATGTATAATATGTGGTACTTGGGGAACTCCCTAAGCGTTATGTTTATAGTTTGTGTTTATGGTTTCAAATACTTCGAGTTTCGAAAGGAAAAGTCTGGCGTAATGGCACAACATCCTCCCCTCATGGATTTCGCATTTGAAATAATTTATACTATGATGATTTAATGTTATAATTTGTATGGGTTCAGAACAATTAATGAATGATTTGAATGACTTTTAAACGAAAAAAGATATTATTACTATTTTGTGATGTTACATACGAGATAACCTTATGTGTCAGTAAATAGAGAAACAGTAGGACATGTTTTTGTTTTTAATTTTCTTTTTTCTATTGGATTCTTTTACATGAAGTAAATTCACAACTTAATATGAGCCAAGTTTTAAAAAAAACAATTCTATAATTTTTTAAAATTATATAATACCGTAATCGGAATTCACAAATTAACGAAATAAAATTCACATTATAATGAATACAATTCACGAACTTAACATATATAGTAGCTCACATGTTAATATAAACTAATTTAAATAAAAAATTGTCAGATTTATTTACCGTCATCGAAATTCACAACTTAAAGGAGTAAATTCACAACATAATATATACAATTCACAAATTAACCGGATTAACCGGAGTAGTTCATAATTTAATAGGTTGGACTGAAGAAAAAAATTCAAAAGTTAACATACAAAGATGTTTTAATATATCAACAGCAGTTCCACTTATATACAAAAATTCCACTGCGCCGGATTTTCTCAAAGTTGAGGTTATTTAGGAAAATGTCAGCACCGGTTTAGCTTTCTACCAATGTGGCGGAACATAAATTCGAGGTGAACATGTCGTGTTCATTACAATGTTTAGTTGTTTAGTGTGGTGTATTAAATTTAAATGAATAATTGTGATCAATTGTAACAAGCCCGTAAATCTGACTGGTGATTAGATGTCATTGACATCGACATTAGATTTGAGAGAACAATGTTTGATTTAAAAACTGGCTTTTATGTAAACAAATTATGACAGTCGTTTATCTCTTAATTCTATTATAAAATTTGTCAATAAAATTTACATTTCATATGTACTGATATTGATTCAAATGATAATCTATATCTATATCTATTCCAGTTCTAAAGAATACTTCATTGTAATTTGGATTTCTTGAGTAATTCTATTCGGTTTCAGTACTTTAAACTCTATCATCGGTTTCAGTAATTTAATGCCAAACCCTTCCCATTTTGTCCTTTTCACACATACACATACATCCATAACCTACTTCTGCTTATGATTATTTTTTTTTATTATTTAGGGGTCAAATAGTGATCAGTTTAAATGGATAGTAACAGAACTAATTATGAAAAGGTAATGCAAATTTACTTCATTACTTGTATACTCTTTTATTTATTATTTCATTCAACCTAAAATAAGTATATCCTACTATACATTGTTTTTACAGCTGATTATCCACTAATCACTTTCAAAACACACTCCCCAGATACAAAAAAACTTCTCCTCAATCCCTGTAACACAAGGAATCTTGATAAATCACAACATTCATCAATTTTAATTAACAGGAGTTTGGAGAGAAAAAGAAAAAAGGAAAATAGGTAGATAGGTAAATGATTGGTGTCTTTGATACATTTAACCAAGTTTTTTTTGGCTTAACCTATTAAGTCATTTTGTCCAAACTAAGTCCAAAAGTAACAACCATATGCATTAAGTGCTTACCTCAAAACTTTTTAGCAATGGCTGATATCCAGGCTCTATCTTTATCGTTATATGCATAAGTAATGCTTGATGCCAACAACACAAACCCTGTAACCTCGTCTTTAGAGTTGTTCCCTTTAAGCACAGGCAAAACCAATACAGAACGTGTCTCTTCAGGAAGCATGTCCCAGAGCTCAGAATCTGAATTTTTTTTTTATCACATTTCATTACTTTTAATTTTTATCGGCTAAAAATCTTTTCAACCATATGATAATTCACCTGATCTTTGAGGAAAGTAAAGGGTATCTGTCAAATTAAAGAGGCCAATACGTTGTATTTGTTCCTTAAACCATTCAACAGCTTGTTCTTTTGATAAATTCATGGTTTTGGGTGTGTTCCAATAGCCACGTACGCATATCACATCTTGGATAGATATAAGCTATATACCAGTTAAACAAAAAAAAAAAAAAAATAGCATATTCAATATGAAAAATTGGACTAAATGCAAGAAGCAACAACATCCTTCCATTTATATGTGTATTGTAGAATCCTACTTTCATTTCTTTATATTACAACATTCTCATTGTAGCATTATGCTTTAAATAATGTAATTGATTATAGTAATGAAAATTGCTTGGTAGTTAAATGGCATTGCTATAACAGGATAGATTTTTAAAGTACACTTATGTTATAAGATGATTAGAAATGATAGTGGGATGCTGTATATAATAAACAAATGAATGAAAATATGTTGATGTTTCTTGCATATAAACCTTAAAAGACAAACTAATCCATTGATTAAGATAGTATAATGCAAGTCTTGGACATGGTGATGACATACCACAGAAATGGTGTTTGTGTTACGTAATAGTGTGTAGGATCCCCAGGCTAAATCCTCTTTCATGGTTTCAGATATATGCTGAGACATTGCAAAGATTTGCTCAGCGCCTTCAGGGATGTTTGCTTGAATCACTGGAGTAGCACCCTGAATTTGTGTTTCTTTCTAAGTATCAGGATGACAACGAAGAACCAGAAGAAAATAATAAAAGCTTCACCTTCAGAAACTGCCCAATGTAGGGAAGCATGACGGAGAATGCTGCCAAAGAAAGACCAAGTAACTCCGTTCTCTGAAAAAGCCATACAAATTAAACAAAATCAATTGGAAAGGTTTAGCGTTTTATAAACGTATATGTAAAGATTTTGAAGCAGGACCTCTATATTTCAAAGAGGATATGTAACTTCTTTCGGATTGCACATAACCTTTTCGTTCAAAATCCTGAGTGAAATAAATTACTCACAAGCTGGGCCGGCGTCACGGTGGTTGAATTCGAACCCAGGAAGTGATTCAAAATCAGAAGAGATCCAAATGTATAGCCAATCCATCTGGGTAAATACGATTCATCCAATCCAGGAATTCCTAACGTGAAGCGAAGAACAGATAGATTGAGTTGTTGCTGTTGATTTTGAGAATTGTCGGCGCCAGAGCAGCTTATTTTGGATGATTTCCTTGTGTTGGTGACAATCTTGAAGGTGTTGAGGCCATTGAATTTGGGTGCGAAATTGGAGCAAAGAGTGGAGGGAATAAGGAACAGGGTACAGCTATGGTTCATTTTGAGGGTTGAGGACTGATGACTGCGTGCGGGTGCGCAAACTGTTGTGTTGTAGACGATGTACACGGGTCTAGACCCGACCCAAACGGATCCGGAAAATCTGGAAACCGAAATTTGATTATTTGTGGAATCGGTCATCGGATCCATAAAAAAACCGGTTCCGGTTACGGTATCAGGTAAACTGATTTATAACCATTTTGAATCAGATTGGGGCTTGGAACCAAGTTGGAGCCGGATATAGATTTTGAAACCGGTTTAGAATTGGAATTTCAGAGTTAGAAGCGGATTTCATATCATTGAATTGTTAAAGATATAACTTAGTTAAGGATAATTGCTTTACGGAACTTTATTGTTGTGTTTATGCTTATGAATGGTAAAAAAATAGAAATGCTTTGCTTGAAAAAATAAAAAAGATACATATCACATAGTAAAATTGGATAAAAAAAACTGGTCAAATATTTAAATAAATATGTAGTTTACATGTTTATTCAACTACAAATAACACCCAATGTTTTTTTCTTGTGGTAGTTTCGAGGAGTAATATGTAAGAGGTTTTTTTTAGTCAATTGATTCAAGTCCATTCAAATTTTCGGTTTCGGATCTTGGACGTGCTTAGCCCTAAACCCAATGGATCCATACCTAGCATACCCGATTGTTGTGGGTATAAATTTTGACTTACTACTTTTATATCTTGAACTTGTACTAACATATCGGCAAAGCCAAGATCTTAGATTTAATCAATATATTGGACTGTCGTTGAGTTTTTTTGTGAAATCTTATACATGAACTTAAGGCTCGATGAAAAAGGAATCGACCAAGTCAAACCACATGTGGTCAATGTCTCATAAACGTTGAAGACCCTCATAAAAGTCGAGTCAATCGAAGATCACAGAAGATCCCAAGAATGTCAGAATTATAGTTATCATTGTTATGTATATAAAGACTAGCTAATTGATGCACACATAGACACTTCCACTTGAGCACATTCACACCGTTTCTAAGATTATCTAGCACTTGTAATTTTATTTCGATTGAATATAAGTTCTAAAGCAGGTGATGTCATCATCTCTCGAGGTTTTATGTCAGAGATCCAAAATGATTAAGTGTTTTCCTCGTAATTTACTATGTTCTTGCATTTACTTTCATTCACTTGTTGCTTCATCGATAACAAGTTACTCTACTGTTCACTTAATTGTTAATTTGTTTTATCAATTAAAATTACTAAGATATTTTTTGGTATCTTGGTATCTTTTTTAGTATCTTAAAGCTTCATTATGTATATTCACTTATCACTCACTTTAACATTATTTTTGTACCAAATAAACTCATTTACATCTCAAAAATACTACACTTTAACTTAATAGCTCTTCGAACACTATTGTTTTCCACCTCAAATCTTGGGCACAACCAAGATCTTCAACATATTTCAAAATCTTAAGCACTCCAGTTTTTAACATCGTATTTTAAACATCACACCACATTTACTAAATTAGTTTCGAAGTTAGTTTGTTACTTTTTGGCTAAAACAATTTGGCACCATCCATGGCACAAGTGGTGTTATCATATTTTTCTCGTTAAAGTCACTCAAAAAGCTTTTTTAAGATTTTCAATCACTTACACATTTTTGCACCAAAGATGTCTTCTTTACCAAAATTCACTTCTAGAACTACTCCATCCATCTCACTAATCAGAGTCTACCCCCACCTCTTGTTGTCACCTCACAAAGAAGGAATGTTGAGATCCCTAGAAGGACCGTTCCAACATCCTCATTGATTCAATATTTGGGAATTACAACCCAATAAATACCAATTATGGTCTCGAACAATGAGATCATATCCATACCGACCATAATGGAGCAACATATCACTAAGTAAAGCAAAACTAATAAGATGTTGTTTGAAAGAATGGAGACACTAGTCTCAAGCCTGAGAAGACCTATGGAAACTACGCCAACTCCATCTTCGATGTTACAACCCAAGATCCTGAATTTTGAGACTGGTGCATGTTGAGACTGGTGCATGTAACATCCTTTTTCCATGTATTCATTTCTGACTTTTAGCTATTTATTTTTGTTCATTTGGACGGTCCATGACGTGGCATAGGGAGTGTTACGACATGACACTCGATTGATGAGAAATGCGCATCCGCGATTGGGCATGGTGTGACGTTATGTTTGCCACGGCGTGGCAGCCGTTTTTACCTAAAACCCTAATTTCGGGATTGGGGCCCTATTTAAGGGCACTGATTCCTAGGGTTGCCTCATTTGGCATACTCTACTCTCTAAAAACAAACCTTATCCAAAACCCTAGCCTCCATTTGTGTTTCGAGTGCTTGAACTCCATTCTTGTGAAGGTTGAATGAAAATTTCAAAAAACCCAAGATCTAAACCTTCAAATTCATTTAGATGATGGGTCCAAAACAAAATATGCCAAACGATTGGCATGACTTGGGCGTAAGCAAGTTTTGTGACTTGGAAAAGTTCTGAAATCGATGAAGGGAAAGGGAATGATAGAACAGTGGTAAAAGGAACCTCATAGAAACAAACCTAAGACGAAGAAGGATGGTTTTCCTCAAAGTTGACCCGGGAACCCTAAAGATAGTACATTTGTAGAAACTTGCCTGATGACTGAAGTGATTCGACATCGACATTGGAAAAAAATACTAATTTCACTCTCAGTACCAGGTAATATCCCTAAATCTATGAAATCCTCGATGATGGGTTTCTCTAATCTAGCTCCAACCCGAACAATTTTCTTACACATGATCAAACAAAAGACGAGAGAATAAATGAATAAAGGGAGGAAAGTGGTTACCTAAAAGAGCATGAGGAAAACCTTGATGATCATGAGTTGAGTGAAGTTTGAAATGAGTTCTTTGTGGGTTGATAAAAGGGTTTTCACATGCGAATCTCGGGCATTCAAAATTCAAACTTCTATGGATAATTGACAGATAAGATTGATCCTATAAAAACGGGCCATATCATATCAACACAATTCACCCTCAATGTCTAGAAATCTCCAATAACCCAGGATCCTGGATTGAAGATTTTTGGGGGCAATTGTTATGGGTAGAATTTTCATCTTACTATTTCTATATCTTTATCTAACATACCGAGCAAACCCAAGATCTTGGAATTAATCAATATCTTGTTCTACCATCATGTTTCTTTTGATATTTTATGGATGAATTTAGAGCTTGACAAGAAAGGAATGGACCGGGTCAAAACTCACGTAGTCACTGCCTCATGAACGTTGAAGATCATCATAAAAGTCTGGTTAAGCATGGATCAAGGAAGATCCCAATAATCTCAGAATTTTAGTTATTATTGTTATGTATATAAAGACAAGCTGATCAACATTCACACACACACACTGGCTATTACTTTCTCTTTGATTCTATCGACACTTGAACACATTTACATCATTTCTAAGATCAACGAGTACTTGTAATTTTATTTTGATTTAATATAAGTTCTAAGGCAGGTGATTTCATCACCTCACAAGGTTTTACGTCGGATATCCAAAAGGATTATGGGCTTTCCTGATAATTCTTTATGTTCTTGCATTTACTTTAATTTACTTGTTGTTGTGTAACAACGTAAATTTTCAAATAAATTTTTTATTTTTAAAAATCACGTAATCCTCATAACATAGTTCATAAAACCCCAAATGACAAGATTTTCAAAAACACATATTCATAAAATGTTTTAAACACAATCCAGGATCCTCAAAATGTGACTCCGACTCGTGTGTACGATCAAGTCGGCGTCTTCCCGTGATCCTGAGAAGTACCTGAAACACATAATACATAACATGGTAAACACGAATCTTAGTGAGTTCCCCAAAGTACCACACACATCACATTAGCCACTCGAGGCTAAATCAATATGACCCTCCGGTCAATGTGTCTCAGTGGGGCCCTCCAGTCCGAACTCAATAAGCTCATAATAATAATACTCAACATAAATCACAAAGACATAATGCAAGATATCATAGTACATAGTAAGCACATAAGGCACCTCGGTCACACAAATATAACACTCATGGTAAGTATAGTGAGAAGACTCATCTCGCATGAAATCGGATAACCTCGAACTCAAACCACCGGTCTAGCCTCCGCCTAACACATACGATAATTATTTCTAATTAATAACGACTCTCAAAGAAGCTAGACTAACCCTTCTACAAACTTACAAAAGGATAAAAGACCATTTTACCCTTCCATGGCCTTAATAGTCCACAAATTGACCAAACCCTAAAAGTCAACGGCAGCGCGTATGCCGCGCGTACCATCCATCTACGTTGGGTGTACTCCATCGCCATGCATGCATTGAGGATTCGCGACCCTACGCTGCACGTATTGGGATTACGCTCAGTGTACGTCCCACTTTTGCTCTTCCTACTCATTTGGTCTTAATCCGTTAAGACCTTAGTAGTGGTGGAACGCGAATGTGTTATAAACTAAACTTACCATTCTTACACAAAAAAAAAAAACAATGGTTTTCATTAACCAAAAATACATTGAAAAATAATTTACAAAAAAACTGCAACAGTTCATTAACCAAAAATACACCAAATAATCAATGGTTTTCATCTTTCCCATGATTATATCTATGAAAATCAAAATGGATGAACATATCATTCAATAAAAATAAAAAATTAGACAAACAGAAGCAAGACTCATCACTCGTCAATTTATTTTAGACAAAAATTAACAAAAAACTGCAACAATTCATTAATAGTTTTAGTGGGTTTGGTGTAAATAAATAAGTGAATAAATGTTTTTTTTTCATAATAAATCTTTCAAGAAATTGATTGATTCTAATAAAAAAGGATTTTTATAAATTTTAAGAAAATTTCCACTTTTAGAATGAGGTTCTATTGGAACTCAATGTTTGTCTATATGCTCAAATTGAATACTCTTTGTTCTTCTTGATTCTTGAAGTCAAAATGTTCTACAATTAGAAATGCATAATGTGATATCAAATTTCAAGACCTTTAAGCCTGTTACTATATGTAGAAACGGTTTTAGCATTTCCCATAAATTGGTCAAATCTCAAATATAACTTCATCAAATTCGTATTCTTTCTGACAGGTTAGATAAAATCCTGATTGTATTTGATTTTGTTAACATATAGTTTTTATTTTAAATTTGATCAAAGTCAACAGATTTGTATTCTTTCTTACTTTCACATTTCTATTAACAGAAACAAAGAGAACTGGAGAAGAAAAACAGAGAGCATACCTGATTTTTGGTGAACTGTGGACAACAACAATGATGTTGCGGTGGTGTCCAGGTTCGGGCATTCAAGCGAAAGCAAACGAAGATGGGGTAGAAGTGGAACTACGAAAGTTTTAGGGATGATTGGAAGATTGATTTTGACTTCTAACTAGTCAATTGGTTTGGACTTCGGTCTACTGGAGAGCTGATTAGGAGGGGCCACAACCCAAAGTTGACAATAGTAGACCTATATTTACAAGATCTGATGTTATAAGGCTATTTCCATAATACACATCTTGCTGTAACATCCATGTTCCCAAGTATTTTTCATTTATGGCTTAAAATATAAAATGTTGGCAATTTCGGTCCTTAAAATGAGTTTTCTAGTAGTGCACGTAAATAAGAATGTGTCAACCAAACACGATATGTTATCAACCTCAGGTCGTGTGCTAGTGATAACTAAAATGTTTATTATCGATTGACTCTTGAAGCTCTCAAGATCAATACGACTCCCACTAACTTCTTGACATATGAGTTTTCTCTCAAGGAAAATTCATTGATGAGCTAAAACAATATTCAAAAGTTCATGTGGATTCTCTACAAGAAAACACTTCATAGAATAGGTCTCAATTTATCTTTTGTTTCTCGATTAACAAAAACATCACAAATCCAATTGTATATGTGCTAAGTGCTAGAGTAAGAAAACATCTTACTCCAATTATTTCAAGGTGTTTTCAAACTGTAAATTTGAAAATATTTTCAAGATATGATTTGTAGTTACTAAATCATGGCTTTACAACTTGATTTGGAACGAAGTATGACTCATATATGATTGAACTATTTCCAAAAATGTTTGATTCATCTTCTAAGTCATACAATTGCACTAATATATTCTTGGAGGAGTCAGTTGTGATGCAATTTCACAATTATTAGGATGATCATAAAACGTGATACTAAAGCATTCTCCTTTCTTATCGGATTGGAGAATCTTTTATCTTTCTGCATAATAGATTCTTCTTATTCGTTCTGCTACTCCTTGAATCTTTTCAAAGTATAAGAATTATGCTTAATCTTATAAACAAAATCATATTTACTGAAACATCAGAAAATCATGACGAATAGAGCTATTGTCATTTGTGGTGGATCTGAATAGTCCATATCAACATGTACTAGGTCCATTAGTCGTTCACTTGAATCACATAAACATGTGATCAATGAATTATTTATAATTTTCCAATGAACAAGATTCTCATATACTATACAATGTGACTTGTACAATACCAAGTATCTGTCCAATTGGTGATGATATTTCTTTTCACTTGGTCAGCTATGACAGTACCACATGAGATATCATAAGAATCAAATCCACAATTAATATTGCTAATATTAGAAACATAACCAATAATTTCATAAATTCCATTGCAATGAAATATAAAATAAGGCAACCAGATAAACCAAAATTTAACTTTTATTGAAAATAAACGAAAAATTGGAACTTGTCCTTGCTGGTAATAGCAATCTATTAAATTATCCTAACTCCCTATGACACATTCTTATGAAACCATAACTCGAACAAATCACTGATCCTCTAAGAAAAATATCCAACTCTCCCCTACTTAGGGTTCAGACCACAACCAACTGGCGTTTGCAAACAAGCCAAAACTCAAACCGGCTCACTCAGATGTGTAGCATCCCTGGACCTTGAGATATATAACATAACACAAGATGATATTCTAGATAAAGGACCAAGTAAACTCAAAGAGATTCTGAATCTCAGATGGAGACCTTGGGAACTACCTAATCATGGATGCCTCTAACATCAAGAATTCCATGCAGATGCACAAGCAAAACACCAACTTCCCATCTAGGAACAAAATGATTACTGCACTCCTCGCCTGCAAATTCCAACCGAAAATTCATCACAATAATCATTCATAAATACGAAATACATCACTCTCTTAGTCGGGATACATCAGAGACAACAAAAGTTTTCGCTCCTAATTTACATTCCCTGATCACTAAAAACCACCAGCTAACACCTGATCCACATATATTCCAAGAAAGCAGATCCTTGCTCTCATCCTAAAGAAACCATACCATAAAAGTCCTCTTGTGTGCTCCCACACTGCCGTATTGTCGCCCAAAAACCGCAGACATGTAGCCCCATGTTGGGTCTACATACCAACTATGAAAATCACATGTTTGCTCACTCTCTCCTATGAACACTGAAGCTTGGAAGAACATAGCCTCTACCGAAGATAGTGACATTCCAATCCATCTATCAATCATTCCACCTCCGACTGTAATCCTCGAGTCAATCAAAACAGTCACTCCTTCCTTGAGTTTTGTGACTCAAATGGCATTACCCTCGAGCAAGGCCCTCGAGATCTCAAAATCAACTAACTTACCTAGGTCTACACCATTCAAACCCAAACTGACATGGCCACTAAATCCCAAACAATCACCAGACTCGCCTCAGCCTAAACATCCATAACCACAAGATTGACACATACAAAATACTGCCACGAATCATGATACCAACCATGCCATCTACCCCCAACCAGCTCCTTAGAATCCTGGTGACTTACCTTGATTCGAGTATGGATCTTGTGCTTCCGGTATTACGGGCCCAATACCTTTCACACCTATCCATACTTTCCTCAAGAATCATCCCGAATCCTCTAAGTTACATCCTCAAATTGGTACTCTAAGTACCTACTAAACAATGCATCCATACCCACACTTCCTAGCCACTCCTAGGATTCTAACCTCACCCTACTTATCAACTGATGAAGAACTCCTGCTAATTTCAGATAACTACTTCATGTATACCGTCACATGCAAAAAAGTTTAGATAATCTTTCAAGTAAAAGACTCAGACAAGAAATGTGCAATAGAGCCAAATCCATCATTCTGAGATTATTTAACCTTTGCAGCATGTGATTGAACGTGTTCACTTAATTGTTAACCCACATCAATTAAAGTCCCATAAAGCACAAAGCAAGTAGCATTCATGCAACAACACTCCTAGCCATAACCAATCAAAGGACATATCAGCTCGCTCGCCCAAAAAGGAACAAGAAATGAGGTCAAATCAATCATTCTAGGGCTATATGATCCTAGTCATATACAACTTTGAAAGCATATACTTAGCAATCAACTAAGCCAATATCAATTCCAAGTAATACATAACATCCAAAGCTTTTAGGCTACGAGGCATCACATATCAGGTAAATCTATTATGCAATTCCTAAAAGTATCCATAACATTATCCTAACATGTAAATATTCATATCATATAACATATCAACATGTATGGGTATTATGAGAATCACTTACTGTAGCTCAGCTGATTGCACGCATAACATCCCCTTTTTCTTTATAAAAATATTTCTTTTTAGAAATTTTTTTCCTTTCAAAAGATTACCACTTTCTTAGTTTGAGCCCAGTCACACCCGAGAGTGTGCCTGAATCCCTCAAAACAAGGCTCTGATACCAACTTGTAACATCCCTAAAAGCAGTGATAAATTTTTTCATTGAAAGACTATCAAATTCATTCATTAATTGTTTCAAAAACCATCACAAAAAATAATATCCAAAATATTAGAGTATTATTATTCAAATGCAGAAATCATGAGGGGAAGATGTTGTGTCATCATGTCAGACCCTTTCATTTTGAACCAGAAGTACCTGGAACCATAAACATAAATTGTAAGCACAAAGCTTAGTAAGTTCCACATAATACCACATACCATATATACAAGTGTCATGGGCTGGTCCCATGGTCTTCCCTTGCAATGTTGAAGGCAAAATCCTGGTCTTACATGCAAGTGTCATGGGCTACCCCCATGGTCTTTCCTTATAGTGTATAGGGCCAAATCTCGGTCTTACATACAAGTGTCATGGCCTACCCCATGGTCTTTCCTTGTAATGACGATGGCCAAATCCCGGTCTTACATACAATTGCCATGGGATACCCCCATAGTCTTTACTTGCAATGTCGAGGGCCAAATCCTAGTCTTAAATACAAGTGTCATGGGATACCCCCTTGGTCTTTCATACAATTGCCATGGGCTACCCCCATGGTCTTTCATGCAAGTATCAAAAAAACAAAGGAAAATGACGTATAAGCCCTATAATGTTTCTAGGGTTTACTCATTCAGCCCCTAATGTTATTTCTGTACCTTCTAAGGGAACAAAGTTGGTTGTGTCGGGTCTAAAACGTCCTTTTTGAGAAAACGAAGGGGTAACCCGGTTACCCCTTATGACAGCTCACGTATTCTTACATTTTAATAATTAAAAATAATAAGAGGGCCCCTCAACTCTCTCTCTCTCTCTCTCTGCACGATGTGTGCTCATTCTCCGGATGACGTTTTTCTCCAATACTTCCCGTCATCGATCTTCTTCTCCAACACAACGTTAGATCCTTCATCGATTTAGTTTTTTCCCAAAATTAACACCACCGCAGTCCAAATCTGAGGATTATTCATCGTTCTACATCTCGTCTCATTACTGCCTCCAAATCCGAATCCAATCGATTCAACTATCATCATCGATGATCATCAATCGATATCAAAATCATAAATCCTCAAACGATCAAGCCTTGATTGTCTTCGATCATTAACAAGATGAAGGTGTGATGTAGTTGGCGTTCAAGGCGTCAAAGACGTTTGTCACCATCGATGCTCCCAAGGATTGGGTTTAAGTGTACCTGGATTTCATTCATTGAAACCGATACATCTAAATCTATTATTAAAATTATCACAGTAGTTAGCTATTTCATTTCAAAATGCAATCCATTTTTCCATAAATGAAACAAACATAAAAAACATCAATTTTGTCAGATGTTTTATGTATCTTTAGGTTATGCTCAATTGACAGGAAGTGGCGGTGGTTGGAGGTTTGTGTTCTTGTTTTCCTTAAACCTAATAATTGAAACCTTAATTTTGTTCCTCCTGAAGCTTTAATTATATAACCTTCACTGGTTCTTTTTGGATACACTTCATAAGGGTGTTAGATGTTGCCGAGTCTAGGTCGAAAAAAAATGTCACATGGATTGGTAATAGAGGAAGGATTTTAGAGAGAGAAACAGAGAGAAGAGGAAAGATTTGGGATGAATTGTTCTTGATTTCTTCATTGGTTCTTGACTTCTTGTTGTTGGTGTGTATAATTTCCTATGCGATTTCATCCACAAGTTTGAAATCTGCAATCTTGTTCCTCAAATTTCGAGGGTGGAGATGGCTTACTGACGGCAACGGCAGCGAACATTGGTGGTAACTACAGATTGTCGGCGGCAACAGCAGCAACAAACGGTGGTGGAAGGGCAGTCGGTGGTGGTGTGTGACAGGGGCTGCTTTGACGGCCTTCTGCTACTTCGTTTCTTCTTGAACTTGACGGGAAAATGAGTGGGGGAAAGGAGGGACTTGGTGGTGGTCGGAATTTCACAGCAGTGGCGGTGATGTGCATTTGATGGTGGTGGGTGGTGGCTAGAAAGTGGTGTTGGGTGGTATTCTGTGATAAAACCAGAGAAACTGATGGGTTTGTGTTCGGATCTATGGTAACAAAGAAATGGTCAAAATGTGATGTTACTTTCCAAGGCTGATGTGGCAATTTTTGACTATTTGTAAATAAAACCGGGGAAAAGAGGTGAAGATGGCTAAATAAACAGGTTCCCACTACTTCGTTCCTTTATTAGGCCAAAAAATAAGTTAAGTGGTTAAATGGGTAAATCCTAGAAACATTATAGGGCCTATATGTCATTTTCCCAAAAAACAACTAGCATCCTACATAACAAATCCTAGTGGGCCGATATTAGTGCCTTCGACCCATGGATACAGTGAGGAGACTCACCTCTTAGTATGAAAAGATAGCGTATCAACATGTTACTCTAAATAAGAACTCTACCGATCACCTTTACATTAAACAGTAACTGAATCTCAGCTACAAATCAAAATACCTAAAATACCTGTAGGTCAAACTTGGTCAAAGTCATCGGTCAAAAGTCAACCCAGCTAGTCGCCACATCATGGCCTCCTTGGCCACGTTCTGGTCGTAAACCGACAAAACATGCGGGTCTTGACCAAGTCACCACGTTGTGGTGATGTGTATGGACAACTTAAACCATTAAGTCATTTCCTTCAACTACAAAATCTCCAAGTCTCGAATCCGGTCCTTCCCATGGTTTTGATGGGTAAAATTTCCAACTTTATCCCTCAAACCCTTCCATAAACCAAAGTCCCAACCCTAACCACTAATGGTAACTTAATGCATCAAGACTCCCACTAAGAACCAAATCCTTAAAGTTGCACCTCTAAAGTTCCAGAAAGGTTTCAGACTCCAAAGTGACCTTAAAAATCATGGCTTTATAGCCCTGCATATCCAATACATGCTTTTTCCATTTTAGGTCAAAAATAGGGTTTAATGACTAAAGTCCCATGCATGACATCAAAACTTAATTATAATTCAGATCCAAGACACTGCATGCTCAATTTGACCTGGAGATTCTTAAAGTTGCAAACTTTATGATATCCCATCACTTAAGTCCATCAAAATCATGGGAAAAAAGGGGACAAAAACAAGAGATCTAATAACATGGCAAGAAAAGGTTGAGTCATGGGCACTCACCAAGGTCCAAGAGATAAGCTTAGCTGAAGAAATGATGCTTGCTAAGTAACCACCTCACCAAGAGCTTCCTTCTCCTTCTAAAATCACCAAAAAGCACCAAGAATGACCTCATAACTTCAATGGAGGCTATGGTTAGGGTTTTTGAGGTTGGGAGGAAGATGGAGGCTAAAACCCTAGCCTTAATGTTCACTCGAAATTAGTGTTTTCACTTAAAACACTTGCCACGTCGTGGTGCCCCATAACCACGTCGTAGCGGGTCGTTAAAATCCTGCGAATCTAAAGCATCCCCCCATGCCGTGGTGATACTCCACCACGGCGTGGTTTCCCAATTAAAAGTCAAAACATACAAAAATCAATTTATACATGGACTGTAGAGGTGGAAAAAATTAACACGACACAAAATAAACGGGTTTGGGTAAAGATATTTCAACCCGTTTAAATAATTGGGTTGACACGACACGACATGGAAATTAAATGGGTAAGGTTAGGGTTAAGAATTTCAACTCGAATATGACTCGAAAAATTACCAGTTTATTTATATGCAAGTTTTTTGAATTATTTAAATAATCTAGAAAGATATAAAACCAAAACCATAAGTAAAAGAAAACCTTTGAATCGAATTGTTTTGTAATGTTGAAATGACTTAGCCGTCTAGATACAGACTTGATTTTAGTTTTTTCATTCTCTCCCAAACTACCCAGTCTCTTTCATTACTCTCACATCCTCATGACCTTGTCATCCACCTACCTAACTCTCACTCTTTTAATTTTGTCATCTAAACTTACTATGACTTCATCTGTTTTGCCTCAAAACTATTAGATTTTCCTTTCCGCCTACCCAACTCCTACTCTTTCAACATGCTTAATCTTTTAAACTCACATGGCACGACATATTTCAAGATATATCCCTAACCCGAACCCGACACAAACTCGACATGAAAATAAACGAGTTGACAGGACACGACACGTTAATTAAATGGGTCGGGTTAGGGTCAAGCCCTTCCAACCCATTTAGTGTTTCGACACAACACGAACCCGACACGACACGACACGATTGCCACCTTTACTGGATGTTACAAAAGAAATGTAAGAGTAAAAAGAGAAAATTTGAAGAAGAAGAAAAAGATGTTAATGTAAAGATCATGAAATCTGTTAATAATGTGGCTACTACTAGCATGGAGGGTAATATAATATTTGATAGAGCTTATCCTCGGGAGTATACATGGGAAGAAATTTACAGAGAGTTAAAGTTAATGGGTTTGGAACTCCATGAAGTACCGAGGGTTTTAATTTTTTTTTTTTTTTTTTTTTTTTTTGCAACAAGTCAAGTAAAAGCTAGGACACTATTTAGTTGTCCCTTATGGGTGTACTAAAGATATGATGAGTGCACTTGATTGAATTAACTTAGGTGATTGTTATTAGATTGATTTTATGCGTTTATTTACTTGAAATTATTTAATTTGGTAGTTTTGGACGAACATGTGATTTTTTTTTGGAGTTGTTTGTGTTCTGAATACAATTGACAATTATTGGTTTAAGCTTATGTCTTACTCGTTTCATGGGGTTTTGCTTGTTGTTCTTGATTTTATTTATTTATTTTTAATTTTTTTTTTAGGTTTTAGATAAGGAGAGAGAGAGAGAGGGGGGGGGGGGGGGGGGTGAGTGAGGGTAGGGGTTGTAAATATCTAATATTCCCTTAATAATATGAAGGATATAATTGTTTATTTATTTATTTATTTGTTTTTTCCTTTTTTAACTTAGGAGCACCTAAAATATATATTTTCTTTTTCTTTCTTTCGAATTTATGAACAAGGAATAATTTATTCTCTCCATTTGCTTTCTCTCATTGTTCTTTTTCTGTCCTATATTTTTTTTAATGAACTCGGAAGTAAAGCTTTAGGGTTTGATTTCTTAAAAAGAATATATAAATGACTAATAAATTTATTTTGATGCTTGAACCCATAGAATGACAGAACAACCGTTGTAACCCGTTTGATTACAAGACGACCTGCTGTAGGCAATCTGGTAGGGTTTACACACTGCCACCCGCCGGTCACTCATGGCGCTCCAATTTCCGCTAGGTATATAAACTCCTGCTGAACCTTGCAACATTTTTCGGTTCCGACTCGACGCGACAATCTTTGCTAATCATTTCAGAGGTTAGCTGTTTTTTTATTCATCAGTGATCAATGAGTGTTTCTTTGCTCTCTTTGTATTCGTTAAAATTGTGAACTATTTTAATCATCTGATCAACACTTGAACTGGACAAAAAACGAATCTGTATCTGTTTCGTTTGTTAATATCAATTATCAGTTATCAATTCGATTTTGTTGTTTCAGTTCTCGGTAAGTATCGTGTTCTAGAGAATTTTAATTTTCTCGCATTTTAAGCGATTTTTCGGATGGAATACAATAATTCTACTTTGATCTTCTTTTATCGATTTTCAATGGAATGCGATGATGAAATTCCTTCCTGTATTTGTAGTTATTTTCGTGTTTCTCTGCTGTAATGCCTTATTAGGCGGTCATTTTGTGGAGATTCACTGCGTAGGCTTTCGTTGCTCTTACTTCTTAGTTGGCTACACAATAACTTAGGGTTTTTACTTTTATCCAATTCAAATTAGGGTTTTTTCAGTTCTTATTCTTCCGAGATAAAGAGATGCTCTTATTTTGTTTTTTTATTCTCGATTTGGTATCCATACATGTGTTGACAAGGGTTCTTGATTCCAGATGGTACATTCTTCATCGAGTTCTGGCATCTTCTTTGAAGAAGATGAACATTCTCAAGGTCTACCAAATTCACATTTGAGCCCATACAGCTATAGGAACTCAAATTTAGTTCCACAAAGCATGTACTCAAACATGCTTCCTGTTTCTGGTGATGTAAGCATGGGTGCTAGTTCAGGGCTAACCATGGGAGCAAGTTCATTGGTTACAGATGCCAATTCAGGGCTTTCAGGAGGTAGTAGTAACCCATGTATCCAAAGAAGTGCAAGTATCAACAATGAATCTTACATGCGGTTACCTGCATCACCATTATCATTCTCTTCCAATAATGTTACCAATAATGCTTCTACTGCCACCTCATTGCCTAATCCAAGACTCGGACAAGTTCCTTTCACTGAAACTTCCATGTTTCCTGGATCACTTTATTCAGATCATGTGGCAAAGAAACCTCGACTTGATATCAAACATGATGATATCTTACAACAGCAGTATTTAAGACAGCTATTGCAAAAACAAGAGTTGGTTCAGTCACAAAATTCTAATGCACAGTTACAAGCTTTATATTTACAGTCTCTGCCACCTGGACAGCGGGCCCACTTGCTTCAACAGCAGCAACAACAGCTCCATTTGAGGCAAGCTCTTCAACAACCTGCATCTGCTGTAAACCGATCATATGATGGTGGTGTATGCTCAAGGAGACTGATGCAATACCTTTATCATCAACGCCAACGTCCAGCTGTCAGTTTATTTTCAAGAACTTTATCTTTCTGTTTAATTTTGGTTTTATACATCTAATTTTCTTCTTCATTATAATTTATAGGACATTTCTTACTGGAGAAAGTTTGTGGGAGAGTACTATTCTCCACGTGCAAAAAAACGATGGTGTCTTGCTTTGCATAATAACATGGGACATCACCCATCAGGTGTATTTTCCCCTGCAAATCTGGTACGTTTTTTCTTTTTTAAAGATTTCAACACAACAATAAGTAAGATTTATTTATTATAATAAATAAAGATCCCATCTTACTGAAACCCTTTTTGTTGTTTAGGATGCATGGCAGTGTGGTATCTGTGGGTCAAAATCTGGAAGAGGATTTGGTATGTAATTCTTAATCAATTTATTATTATTATATATTTACAATTTTGCTACTTGAATGATCGTTTTTTGTACCTTTGTTTTATTTTTTATAACAGAGGCGACATTTGAAGTATTGGCTAGGCTTAATGAAATAAAATTCAGTAGTGGTGTTATTGATGAGCTTTGGTTTCTTGACTTGCCTCGGGAATGCCGATTCCCCTCTGGAATCATGATGTTGGAATACGGAAAAGCAGTTCAAGAAAGTGTGTATGAGCAAAGCCGTGTTGTTCGTGAGGGGCGGCTTAAAGTCATTTTTACCCCTGACTTGAAGATATTCACTTGGGAATTCTGTTCACGTCGCCATGAGGAGCTTCTTCCTCGTAGACTCATTGCTAATCAGGTAAATATATATATATATATATATATATATATATATATATATATATATATATATATATATATATATATATATATATATATATATATATATATATATATATATTTTGTTTTATTTTTATTAGATTAAAAAGTATTCTTTTTTGTGTTTTTGCAGGTGAATCAGTTGTTAGAAGTTGCACAGAAATGGCAATCCACAATTGCCGAAAGTGGATCTGGTGGTGTATTGCAGCAAGATTTGCAGGCAAACAGTAATATGTGAGTATTAATTTATATTTTCAGCATTTTTTTTTAATTATAAATGAAATGAAAATTGGTGGTTGACTTTTTGTTGTGGTCAGGATTGTGGCGGCAGGGCGCCAGCTGGCAAGGAGCTTGGAGTTGCCATCTGTAAATGACTTGGGTTTTACGAAAACATACGTGAGGTGTTTACAGACAGCTGAAGTTGTCAACAGCATGATGGACTTGGTGGATATTACGCGTGACACTAAAATTGGGCCTATTGGTATAACCTTTTATCAAGTACTTGAGGGTATTTACGTCTTTTGCACATACATCATATACAGATTGTTTGTTTGTTTCAGAGGCGTTGAAAAGCTTCCCACGAATGCAAAAAGTACAGGGCATGGGAATGGGACAGGTGTCGAGTATTCAGGGATTCCAGGCTGACAGGAGGATGAACAACAATAATTTTCAGATGGGCAGAGGATCAACTCCACCACCAGCCTTGGAGTACCAGAATATGTTAATGAAACAACGTTTGATCAATTCAAACTCCCAACATGAGATTGATGCCTCAACTTGCTTCAACAACTCTATCCACAACCGAATTCATGTTGGCTATCAACAGTTTCCGGGTCTCCAGGTGCAACAGAACGAGCACCACCCACAAGGTGGTGGAGGGTCAAAGCCGTCGGTGTCTGGTCAAAGTGCGGGTGAGGCGAGTAGGAGTAATAGTTATAAAGCTGGTTCACACAGTGACTCGTGTGCAGATGGTGAGAAAGCTGCAGCAGCAGCAGCAGCAGATATGCCTGAGTTTGTGGACAGTATGTTCATTAATACCAATGAATGTGAGGATGGCGGGAGTTATGGCTGGAAGGCATGACACCGTGGAATAAATATATCATTGTACAGTGGCCCCCCTTTGCTTTAATTTTTATTTACCTCTGTGGAGTTGATGTGATCTGAATCTATGGGTGCAAAGATTTAACAGTGGTTTTAGGTTTTTGCCAAGTACATTTTGTCACCGGATCTTTATTTTATCATATGCAGACAGTAATCATAGTAGGGAATGGAATAAAACGTTATGATGGAAATGGAATGGAAAATTCATGTTTTTTTTTTTTTTTTTTTTTAAGTGGGCCATTTCTTATGAAATGTGATTCCCTCTACCTTTCATTTCATTTATTCCTTTGATGAAATGAAGTTATAAATTATTTTTATTTAACACTGCTTTTCTAAAAAAAGAAAATTATTTTTACTTTATTAATTTAAAAATTTTCATGGTATTTAACTGTTTAATGTTTATAATAAATTTTTATAGAATAAATAACTTTCTGACAAATTATTTAACTTTTTAATTAAAGTTTAATTTATAAAATAGCAAATTTTTTTATTTATTTAGTATTCGACTCATTTCATCAATTCAAACCAACCAAACATCACTATAAAGAATTTTTTATTTATTTAGTATTCGACTCATTCCATTCATTACCTTGTCATTTTCTGCGTTTTTATTAAATCAAGATTTATTATCCCAATTTATGGTTTTTTAGACGAAATATGAAATCATTTTTCATTTGAAGTACCAAAAGATACAAGAAGATAATTGGAAACAATAACATAAACGGTATAAAAGCAATCCATACCAAAAAAACAGCCATCTACAGTTACTTATAAATCCCTATACAACTAACATGCTTCTTATAAAACGATCCATAAAAAGATGTGCACAAATTTAGGCAAAAAAAAAAAAAAAAAAGGAGAATTTACTCTTTGATTGCTGCTCCGACATCAGTCGTTTATCCGCTAATCTAATTACCATCTTTTTTCCATTGCATTACTCGATGACCTCATCATCATCATCATCATCGGAATCATCGTTTCCGACCATCATTCCGCCACCAAGTAATGTGTTGAAAATCATTTGTTCCCAACCTCTTATGCTTGCAGTGAAGGAACGGAATCGGGAAGGACTAGTACTTGCCTCGGCTTCACAATTTTTTATAGGGGAACAGCAATAATCGGCATCTGAATAGTATTTCAGTGTACACTTTCCACTCGGATCCATTATATCCGCATCAAACGCAGGGGACAGAGGCCGTCCCACCACTTGCACATGAGACACACTGCATCATTGTAAAAAACATCTAATAATAATAATAAAGGGCATTTACGTCTTTTGCTATCACCAAAATTTGTACAGTATAATTTAAAAAGTAGGTATAGGTATAGGTGGAGGTTACCATATGTAGTATTTCTCATCCATTTCTTGTTTTTGAACTCTACCCAACAACTCTATCTGCAAGATCCCTCCGATGCATAGAGCCGGTTCTGGTAGCTTAAACTTTTGCAGCCGGCTCTCCTGTCACATCAAAACACAAAAATACAAAATACTTATATTTTTGATAAATTACTCAAAAAAATTAAATTAATATAAAATATGACCAAGGGGGGACAAAAAGTAATACAACAATAGATAAATAAGTAACCCAGAAATATTAAGTGGTTGGGGAACAGTAAAAAAATAACTCACGTACTCTTATTAAGTGCTTATTTTGTTTTTGTGTTTTTTACAATTTCATCCTTCATTCAATAATATTTCAGTTTACTACAGTGATTAATTTTTTTTTTCACTAATCAATTCATTTTATTAAATATTCAATAACATTTCATTTATCAAATATTAAATTTATAACGGGATTGTAGAGAATTTTCATTTTTTTTTTTTTTAAATTTCTATAACTATGGAAGTAATAAATTTATCATAAGTTGTATTTTTGATAAACTGATCCGTATAATAATTATTTAAATGTTAATGACTTATTGTCAACTGAAATATGATGCGTGTTGAAAAACAACAGATAAAATGAGAGGGCTTTATAAAACATTTCAGACAGATGAAGATAAATTAAGTAAATTGGGAAAAAAAACTTTTTGAATCAAGTAAAACTGATGTGATAAAAATAATAAAGTCATTATTATATATGTTTAAACATTGTGGATGCTCTTAACTACCCAACAGTTAAAAAGTCTTTAGAACATTTTAGGAACATGAATTACAAAATATCTGGATTAACCTGGAAAACAATGTGTAAGATCAACCATTTGTCTCAAAGTTTCCCGATTCATAAACTATGGGTCAAATAAAGAATATCGAATCAAGTAAAACGAAAATTTAAAGAAAATAAATCAGAACAAAAGTCACCTGTGCCATGGGAAACGATGGAGATGTATATGTCCACACAACATTATCACGAATAAACCTCAGAGCAGCTGTAGACTCATCTTTCATGTCATTTTCAATCTCATAAGCTGGCTTCAAATGCCCCAATCGAAATCTCACAGCTTTTGCAGAATAAATTGGAAAACCAAATTGAAAATATGCTGGTAGACAAACAAAATTTCATCAGTACAAAAAAAAAAAAAAAAAAAAACAGAAAACTCAACTATTTTGAAAAATTACAAGAATAACCTTGAAACGGGTGTATGTGGATCTCAGTTATCACACAAAGATTTGCAACAAGTTTATATACTAATGTTTCAGGAACTGCAGGGTCAACTGCCCCTTCACTTGACCAATATGAAGCCCTTTGATCAACCCTGTCACCTGGTTCTAATGTGTGATGGATGCTTTCTTGAGGATAGTTATCAGTGCTTGATGCAACAATGGCTTCCAATATGCAATCTTTTCTCATAAAAGTGGTTAAACCCCTTGCTAAAAATGCATATACTCTGTGTTCCCTTTCCAAGCATGACCATTCCATTGAAGTTTCATGCCTGATTTGTAGAGGTTCTATCCTATCATTCACTTCTATAACATGAGCAACACTTGATACTTCAGGAAACATTCTTATGCAAAGCTGCTTAGCAAGGCCATTCATGACAACTGCATCACAAAGATTAGCATGTAAAAGAATATTTTCTATGTTTCAATCAGTTATAAAATGACACAAATTCTGTGAATCTTATAAGATACAAAGAGTGATGAACTCACTAAATCGACGCCAGGAGCTTGAAACAGCACTAGCACGAACAAGGTCTGTTGGGTTCTCTAAACTCGCTAGTATCTTTATGGACATATCTGCTCCAAGCCATTGTAGGAAATCACAGAATTCCTCCATGAACTCCAAATCTAATGTTATCTTCACAGATTCTGCTAAGAAAATTTGATTGATGTTATACATATCAACAGCAGAATTGTGCAGAACTTAAACATACCTAAACGAAATTGAAGAGATCAAGTATACATGATTGACAATTAAGACACTCATAATCAACTATTGGATCACTGGTAGTTGGTATCTATTAATTCATTTTGGATACCACCGCACAATGCATCAATAGTTATACTTGTAGATATCTTACGCAATTCTGAAGCACAAATCGGGTATCTATAGCAATTCATAAATGAAATCCAACACGCGTACATGAAGATTGATAAAACATACAATTCGAATCAAGAGAACACGAAGAAAAATTAGGAGAAGGTGAAAATGAAAGAATTCGCGGACAACATCCTACCGAACTTTGTGTATTTTTTAGGGAAATACAATTGGAGGGTGTGGAAAAGAGAGGAGGATGAAACCACACCATCCCGACGAGATTACGTACCGGATCGAAGGGCAAAAACCGTCCGAGGAGACGGAGGATGTGGTGGCAACACCAACGGAACCACGGCTTTTGTTGGTGATGATGATGGCGATGGGAGTGGAGTGAAGACAAATTTTTTTTGGGGAAAATCAATTATTTGGTTGTTGTCATCTAAACTAATACTACCATTTATTGAATTTCCTTTTTTCCTTTTTTATTTTCTCATGTCAATGTGTAAAACTAATGAATTATAAACATAATTTGGATATTATCTCCAACTCTAACACTAAAATATAATTTTATATAAGTTTTTATATAATATTTACCGAACATCAAATATAACACCAACTTTAGTATTAGAATACTGGAATATCAAATTTGTTGTGTAAATTTATTACCAGCCTATATAATATTAAAGTTTTAATATGAACTTTGATCTTATGAAAAATTTAAGGCGTTTTTGATACAGTTTGTTTGGAAACTTCAATCTTTTAACGTTTTATAAAACACTCCGGTTTTAACAAAAAATCTCGTTTGATATTACAAATGCTATCTTACGTACCAGCTTTCCGCTAGTACTACTAGCTAGTTTTGTTGAATACACTGATATTAATAAAAACTTATTAGTAAATGGATTATTATTTTATAATAATAGCTTATATTTAATATTGTTACTTATGATCTTATATTATAAATTAAGTTGATATTAGTTTATTATTTATATTAGATTTAACTTTTATCTTTGGAGCTTATATAAAGATTTCATACTTCAACTACTTTGTAATAATTTAAAACAAACATATTTAAATGAAACACTTGACATATATTACAATAATATATATATATATATATATATATATATATATATATATATATATATATATATATATATATATATAATATAAAAACTCATTTTTATAATGCTTTATGCTAGAGGGAGTGGTGGTGTATGCTAAACATAACATAATGCTAAAACATGCTAAGGAGTGAAAGTGTTATTTGATTTTGAAAAAAAAACCATTAAACTGCCAAAGAAAAAACCGTACACATTCTCCTCTATATCTCTCTCCTCTCTTCTCACGCTCGTGAACCGGCAAGCTCATATTGGCGCAAATCCTTAGCATGTGCTAAGGGATGATGGCATGTTAAGCATGCTCACAAGGAGTTTGGTGTATGCCACTCCTCGAAGCCTTAGTGTTATGGTTGTAAAAATAATGATGACATCAAGTCATGTTTCACAAAAAAAACATAGGTCACAAATAAAAACTTGTTGTACAATTATAAATAATCTCCACCGTATATGTCAATTTACATCTCGGACTTTAATTGTGTATATAAAAATAATTAAAGTAGGGTTCATGAAATAGAAGTGGAAAGTAGTACATACATATTGGAAAGGTATTAGAACAAAGAAGAATGTTTTATGAACAAGTTAGAAACTTAAAAGAATCAAAATCTTGAACTTTGATGATGACAAAATTTGACGGTTTTGATTTTTTGCCGAAGTCAGACATCTAGCACAAGAAAGTAACTACTTGAGGCGTGTTCGACACGAAGCGTTTTGGAGCGTTTAAGAGCTTCTAGCATTTAACAAAACGCTCCGTTTAAAACAAAAAGTCTCGTTTGACACTACAAGCTTCTAGCGTTTAGTTTAATCAAAACGCACCAAATCCAAATGTTACTTCATGTAGTTTTTAACAAAACGCTACAAGTTACAAGTTACCCGCTACCAGCTACTTTTGTCGAACACGCCCCTGAAATATCTTCGATATATGTTAAAGTTGAGTTTGGACTTGTGAAATATCATTAGGTTTAAGTTAGCAACACCAAATAAACAAAAAAAAATGGAGCTACTTAGCTTGATAATAATCAATTAGCCATAAGATAACCGATTTTTGGTAAAAATTTAACTTAAGACGAGAATTTGAAAACTTACATTTACTATTAAGAATCTAATTGAAGTTTGCTATTTGGGACAAAAATATATTCTTACATCGTAATGATACTTTAAACCACAAACAAGGTGATTAAGAAAGGAATGGAATGAAATTTTGAATTCCATCACTAATAATAATAAAAAAAATGCAATGGGTAAAATGGTTATTAGTGTGTGCTTATGCAAAGGATCTTAAAAACACGGATAAATTTAATTTTTTTGAAGCGATTAGATGGTAACATTAAGTTTGAAAATACATGGGTTTGGTTAGACATCATTTAGATGTAAAAGACTAAAATATAGCAATTTTAATTAAATTGTCGTTATAAATATAAATTTAAAACTTGAAATTTTGGAATTGACTTAAAACTTGAATATGTGATTATTTGGCATGTAAATATGCTAGAAGAAAAGAAATTAAAAGGTTTGGATGAATAAAATAGTCATTTGTGTTAAAGTTCAAAAATATTAAAACTTGAATGGTTAAAGTAGATAAATATACTAAACATAAATTATTTAATTATATGATATGGAAGTAACTCACTTCTTAATAAAATTCGATGCTTGGTTTGTTATGAAAAAAATGAATACGATCGTTGCAAAACTGGAACACAACAATTTACAACTTAACAGTAATAATTTAGATAGTGTAGAAAGTAGAAACTAACTGTAATATAAATGATCTACTAAAAGTCAATTAAGTAAATACAATTCTGTACATTGTTTCAGTTAAAACTATGAAGTCATTGCATGTAGCACTTTCTTGTTACGAGTTAATAATCATATTTGTTATTTGTTATGATATAATATCAGATACTGTAATATAAAAACCCACTAATAGTTTTTTTTGTAACAACACAGACAAAAAAAAAATATTGATAATAAAACAATAGATTAATCGTTTTCACATGTTGGTAGTAATGTTTACCATCGTTTTCGATTCTATAATATTTGAGACATCTGTCCTCTTTATTCTAACTTCAATCATGTCCTTTTTTAAAAAAAAATTATCCTCTTCTTTTATATTGTGAATAAAAATGTCGAATTAATATGTTCAACGTTAATTTAATAATGTGTCACATCACAATTCACTTTTTTCCGAAAATAGTTATCTTTTTATATTTATCCCGTTGTTTATAATTAACACTTGTTCTAGTATATGATGGTATATATATGGTTTCTTCAAATTTATTAGTTAAATAGTAGTTACGTATAAGAAGAATAACCAAATTTTGTATAAAGTCAAATGTTGCATTTTCATTATGTTAAGAGAATCTTATCTGACTTTTAGTGTGAATACAAACAATCTAAATCTAAATCATGATTATGAACCGTCTCTTGTAAGTTACAATACAACTTTTAGTTTATGTTTCGTCTCTAAATGTTGTGTAGTTCTCTTGACTTTTAGTGTGAATACTAAACACAATCAGATAGCATAACCATTTCTTTAATTTTGGAAAGGTGAAATTCTATTAAAGATTAACAAAAGTGTCAGAAAAAGGAACTCTGTTACAAAATGACGATGTCTCATCTACTTTGATATATTTGTTAGTATTTTGCTGGTTGTTTTGTTTTATCGGTTGTTCACTATCTAAAAGAAATGGAAGAGCGTCTTCGGAGAAAACATAAAAAATACTAAGAAATCTGTGGAATAGAACATAAGAGTTTGAACATATACCTTGAAGAGAATGTGAATAGCATGAGGCCCATCCCCAAGAAAATACGAGTGCTATTCTATAAAATCATTGCAAGGCACTGCGGAAACCAACACATTTGGCCTTAACCGAGTTCATGAAATGTGGTCAACAAACGGTATGAGGTATGAATCGCAAAGTATATTGGTCAAGGTTTCATGATTATTTTATCGGACGCGAATTGTTTACATGTAACTATTCAATATCTCTACGGAAAATTGATCACATCCGACTCATGGTAGTAGTTTTGTGTTTATATATATATATATATATATATATATATATATATATATATATATATATATATATATATATATATATAATTTTATATTTATGTTTATTATTGTGTAGATACCAAAACTGAGTTTGTTTTGTTTTCTATAATTAGATTTTTATTTTGACAAAAAAAATTAGGATTTTATGTAATTCTATAATTTGTTCATCAGTGGCAAATTTGTCGGTAGATCTTTATACCTACTATACATCCGTAGCTAAACCGTCACAACAATCATGTTCATCGTTAATCCGCCACTATATTGTACGTTGCTAAAGCATTCATCACTTTTTATTCTCAATCTGTGACACATATGTCGCATTTTGGATGCTTAAAATTTGGTTTAATAGTTTGTGAAAATTAAAATTTATCTGATTAGATTAGAAATAGATACTTTTGTCCCTATTGTGAATCACATATGGATTAGCAAAGTGTAACATTCCGATTCCTAGGTATAAATTTTAAAGCTTTATGTTCAACTTTTTAGACCTACTCGACGAGTTAGCTTCCCCAACTCGTCGTGTAGAAAAGGATCCGACCGCGTGAACTTTGGGACCTACTCGACGAGTTGGAGGACCCAACTCGACGAGTTAGAGTTGGAATATGAAACCTTAATTTCCAGGGTTTTGCACCCTATTTAAAGGCTCATTAGCCACCCTCTGCCTCTTTTATCGCCCCCCTTAACCCCAGAAAACCCTAATCGTGTATTACTCCTCATTTTGTGTGTGTAAAAGCTTAGAAGGTGGTTTTAGTGAAAGAAACTTGAAGACTCAAGAGCTTGTATCAAGGAGAAGCTTGTAGATCCAGTGCCTACTTCGTCTTGGCTTCCATTTGAAGGTAACAAGTTGTTACCTTGGTCATTCTAGTGTTAGATCTCCTCATTCAAGGGTTTAAGGCCATTTCTAGCATATTTGTGGTCATTTCTGGTATTGAGCATGATCTAAAGTTGTAACTTCAGATCTGGACTTCTTTAAGCCCTCATAGTCATACAGTTATCGAATTTATCAAGCTTTGGCCCTTCTCTTTGACTTAAACCACTTCCTTAGCTTGGTTTTGACATTTAAGGCCTTGCATGCACGTAAAGTTTGCAACTTTACGTGGTAACTATGCCCAAGGAGGCTAGATCTACAATTTGGAGCTTTGGGGTAGCTTAAAAACATCTGAATGAGAAATGGCTGAAGGAACTCGACGAGTTAAAAAGGGTTTTCCTGATTTCAGGATTCTGCATGAACTCGACGAGTTATGAGGTGATTCGACGAGTTGGTTAGGGTTTTTCCGATCTTCTAGACGTTGCATGGACTCGACGAGTTGAATCAGGTTTTAACAGGTATTTCTGAATTTGGAAGGAACTCGATGAGTTAATGGCTGTACTCGACGAGTTGGGTTAACATGGACTATTGACCGTTGACTTTGACTTTGACCAAGGGTAGACCAGGTTGACTTCAGAGGACATTTTGGTAATTTGGGAATTTGTGAAATTGGAACAATGGTGGTTGTAGGTGTTGATGTTTGGAGCCGTGTTTCGAGAGTTTGATATTTCAGTTTCGATCGACATTGTGAGGTGGGTTTTCATCACTATACTTAAGGGTCGAAGGCACTAAAGCCGACCCTTTTGGATTGTTATCCTGCTTTCTTGTTAGTGTGATCTATTAGATCGGTATCCTGGTAGATAGGATGTTCTATGTGGTTATGATTAGTTAGATCGGTATCCTGGTAGATAGGATGTTACTATGCTTGGTGATATGTAGATCGGTTTGTCTGTCTGCAGACTGTTATGTGATTATCTGATGTATGTGCACATGATTGATTGATGGTTGAGGCTTATCTGCTTTGTGCGAGAGCCAATAGACCAGAGCATTCCAACCCGATGGTTGTGGGCCAAGAGTATTCTATCTCGAGGATGATTAGACTCATAGTATGTAGGCATTCCAAACCGATGGTTGTGGGCAGATGGTATACCATCCCAAGGATGATTGGACCCATAGTATGTTGGCATTCCAACCCGATGGTTGAGGGCATGGGGCATTCCAACCCGATGGTTAATTGGGCCCATAATATGTTGTTATTATATGTGCATTATTTGTTGTGCGGGTATTTTCGGGGAACTCACTAAGCTTCAGGCTTACAATTTTGGATTTTGTTTTAGGTAATTCAGATTATCGCGGGAAGGTGAATGCATGATCGTGCACCTCCTCACATTTTTTTTGATCTTGATTTCTGGGATACTCTGATATGAAACTATTTTAAAAACATTTTGTAATAATTAAAGGTTTTTGAATGCTTGAAAAAGTTTTAAACTGAATTGAATTTTATGGATGTTACACAGAGTATTGACAAAGTCTGCCGTATGTGAATGATATTGTAGTGATATTTTATTATGAGATTTAACATAATTGTGATAAAAGATAATTTGAGTTTATGTATAAAAATCATGACTTTGGCAATTACGTTAATGTGAACAACATAATTCTTTTATAAAATAATGAATTAGTACATTCTTAATTAGAGTTTTATTATAAACTGGTCATTGTCTTTGTGATAATACAAAAAAAAAATAAATAAATAAATCTAAATATTTCAATCATCGTACAAATAACATGTGTAGCAAAATAATTGTTAGAACCCATAAAATGCGGTCTACGTATAAATTAATCTTTTTACCCTCATAAATATTACAACAGTTATTAGAACATCTTTAATGATTAACCCATGTTATAATTTAAAGTTATTGTCACCTTATTATCTATTAATTTTGATCTGTAAATAAATGATTTCTCTAATGATTAAACTTATTTTAATAGTTTTTTTTATTTATATAAACTTAACTAATTTACTCTCATCTACCTAAATTGTCTTATAGAACATCTAATTTAATTAATCAATTTTTAAACAAAAATCATATGTTAATATGAAAATATATAATACAAGTATATTAATTCTTTATTTATATATCTAAAATATGAAAAATTATTATGTTTTAGTTATAAAAACACAATAAAAACATTGAAAATATTATAAATTAGTTATAAAATGAAATATGTTTAAAATGGAAGGGGTTAAATGTATAAGTTATGATACTATATTGACAACTCAATATATATTGAGTGGTAAAAATAAAAAAGCAAAAAAGTTAGTGTGTTCCAATGGTTTTAAGTGATCATTTAAAAAAACAAATAAATAGTAATCCATTCTAATAAATAAATGATTTTTTTTTGCTACTTGTCATACTCTCATTCAATTTGCCAAATGTCTATTTTATTAAATTTCACATAATATTTTAATGTAATAATTGCAATAAATGTAGTAATAAATAAATATTAATTTTATTAATAAACTAGTTTTTAATTTCAAAATTATTAAGATTAAAGCTCATTAGCTTCTGTTCATTATTAAAATTATTTATTTAAATTTAAAAGATAAAAAACATTTTCATTATTTTTCTTATTTTCTTATAAATTCAAAGTTTTTAAATATTTTAACATTTATATTTAACTTTTTTTAAATAACTCATTTAATACATGAGTTTCACGGCAATTACACTAAAAAAAGGTTCCATCGGAGATTTTTAAGTTATAACATAAGTAAAAGTCATATATGATTTGAGAACTCCTTTATTTTTTTGATATATTGATGCTATTACAAAAAAAACACAACCTTTTCATCCTAAATTTATGAAACAATGTTGTTACACATCCAACTTGTCATCGTCCACTTGCAAGCTGATTACGACAAATGAATAATGAGTCTAACGCTAAACCACCTTTCTGATGAGTACAATCAATTTGTGTCATTGAAAACTTAATTTTTGTGGGGTTACACAAGTCCTCAATCACAAAATCCCCAACATGATAACGTAACCATTTTCCTTGCTCATTTAGAAATTGTTCTGATGTTACATGCTGACCGTTGGATACTGAAAATTGGAACCTAACAGGCTTGATGTTCCAACCATAGACTTGCGGAGTGATTGATGAGCATTGTCGGTTTTTCCCTTTGCATGGTTTTCCGAGTTGGAGACTGAAGAAAAGGCTATAACTCCCTGGTGGAAACTCAAACTCCACGTCTCCTTCTACTTCTAGCCACCACATTTGTTTGAGATATGCAATGCTGTAGAATCTACACTTTCATTATAAAACATTGTTAATAATTTGTAAAAGAGTTTACATTTTGTTTTTGGATTTATGAATACATGTATTGTATGAAGCAACAGAAAATTGATAAAGAAAGATGAACAATAATTTTAATCAGTAAAATATATTTTATATTAAGGTAGTTTCATATGTCTTGGACGAAATGTAAGGTGTTGAGTGTGGGTATGACTTTGGAATTATTAAATAATATTATATTAGTATTTTATATTATCTTAATTTTTGTATTTATGTTTGATATAATTTTCATATTTTTTAGTGGTATCAACATAATAGTCATTATTCTAATCTAATACGTTTGAATCATTTACGAGTGACACAAAAATATTTTAAATATCTTACATATTTCGAAGGAAAATTTCTTATTTCATTAAAAAATATATTTTATAATTTATATTTCAAAAAAGACAAAATTGTAAATTTGGTTCGTATGTCAAAAATTGAGACTTTGTTCTAAAATGTTTTGAAGTTGCATTAGTGGTCTAAGATGATAATTTTATTGCAAGTTTGGTCCAAAAATTTTTAAACTTTTTATAATGACAGGATTTGTCTTTGGTATTTCTCTTTTTCCATTTTTTAAAATTATTTTATCATTTTTCTAATTAAAAAAAAAGACAAAAAGAAACAACCCACCCCTACCTACCTACTCACTCCTTATCTAACACCTTATACCCTCTTCCACTTAATCAAATATGGAAACACCGTCGTCGGACACCACCTCCGCCATCATGAACAAAATTATCCGATCTTCAAACAAAAACTCTAAAAATTTAATTTTCCATATCTGAAAACTTTCATCCTCCCGGCTCGTTTCTAGCAGACGACGGGCAGTGGTTTTAGACAGTCGCCCCCTTTCTCAAATCTACGTCGCCACCTCAGACCGGAGAAAATGTTTGCACACATTTACAGATCTACTATTCCGCTCTCTTTGGGTTAAGATATAGATAATCATTTTCTAAATTTTCAGGAAAGTTAGGGGGCTTGGATGTAGTTTAGTGACTTTATTTATATATTTTCATTTTGCTTTTGATTTTTATATTTTAAATAATTATTATTTCAAAACATTTTTTTAGGGTTACTTAGTATTTTTCACCTAATAGGTTAACTAGTCAAATAAAATTGATAAACAATCTTGATTTATGGTGTATAATGTCTAAATAAAGAGAAAATAAAAATATTTTTTTTAAACTTTAATATTTACAGATATCTGATTCCATATCCAATATCCGTAACTTTCATATATCCAAAATTTCAGATATCCGGTTTTGAACACCCCAATTTTTTACACATTCCATCTAACTCTCTCATAATATCTCTTCCATCCAGAAAATTACATCTCTCTAATCATTTTCTCTCTAATTTACATTCAACAATGCTCATCTGTCACATTTTATCGCTATCGTTTGTCGATTACAACTCTTCCTTACTTTCTCTCTTACACCCTACCAATTCTTAAAGTTGAAGAATTGCTTCTAATCCCTCGTGTGATTTTTTAGCTTCTCCAACAACTACTTCCTAAATGGTTTCCCCCGTACACAACATCTTTCTCTTTCTCTTTCTCGCTCACTCTCACTCCCTCATTCACCCTCCCTTTCTCTCTTCTCTCTCTCTCTCTCTCTCTCTCTCTCTCTCTCTCTCTCTCTCTCTCTCTCTCTCTCTCTCTCTCTCTCTCTCTCTCTCTATCTCCATGTCTTTAGGTTATGTTCATGCTAAATTCAATATCACTACACATCAAAAGACCAAAGTGGCTATCTTCAGAACATTGTTTTTTCCAAGTCTTTTTTCTACGTATGAAGTAAGTACAACTTCAAGGGTAAAGATTTTAAGCCACTGCAATCTTAAAAATAAAATAAAAAATTCTATTTTACTTATGGGCATTCTTTCTGCTCCAACTCTAACTAAAGGGTGTATTAGATAGTGTTATATTAGTATTCAATATTATCATAGTTTTGTATTTATGTTTGATATAGTTTTCATATTTTAGTAATAAAATTAGGAAAAGAGTATACACTGTATTCTATAAATACCTTTGAGATTAATGAGAACTATAAAACTCCCCCACCCCGCTTCACAGGGGACGCAAACAAAAAATTTCTTAAAAAATTACAGGGACCGCTTTTGAAAAAAAAACCTCACACATATCATTTTCGTAATTCATTTTCTATGTATGGAGCAAAGCTCACTTTTGTAAACTTTTTATTATGAAGGGGCATTATGTAGTTTTTTAAATATATATATCATCATGTACATATAATTATGCACAAGGATCTATTATGTAAATTACGAGGACCGTTCTTGTAATTTATTTTCTACGTAGGGACCAAACATATGAAACCTGCAAACATGCCAAGATACAAAATGTAAAGAGATGAAAAATGTTTGTGTTCAAATTTAAAGGGGTAAAAGTGATATTTTACAAACTAGATGGTGGAAAGTGGCATTTGAAAAAGTAAAGTGTAAAAAGTGCAGACACATAGAAGTTTAGGGATCAAATATACCAAAAAAAATTGTGATTAAAGTCTAAAGAAATTTTATGGCTAAAGTTTAATTAAAACAAAATTTTATGGCTAAAATGTATTACTCTAGAATTATACATTGTGGCCACAATTTAAAATAAGAAGTTAAGAACTTTAGTGGCAAAAGTTTAAAAACCTAAAACTTTACTATTAATGACTTTTGTTTTAATATATGTAACAATGTCACATATAAATATTCTAAATATGTTATGATGAATGGGAAACAATTTGGGACAAAGGCTTTTATAAAACGTCAGATTAAACGTAAAATGGTTAGAATTTTGTAAACATTTAAATGTTTTAGCATTAATCTTATAGATTCAAATCATTTATTATACTAACAATTTATACATCGTCTTACAAATATCTCCGTAACGAGAGCTGAATGGTGTATGTGTGGAATTCCACATAAAAGGTTTAATATTTAAATTCTATCACATCCACGATATTATTAGTAAACAGATTGATATACAACGTTCAAATAAAACAATTTATTAGTATTATTTTTACATCGTCCTGTCCTTACAAAAAGGTTGACGAGCTAGTTAGGTCATAAAATAACTAGTTAATTAGTAAGATGTATTGATGAGACCTTTATATGGCAATGCCACCTAACTTTTCATGCATAATATATATATATATATATATATATATATATATATATATATATATATATATATATATATATATATATATATATATATATATATATATATATATATATATATATATATATATATATGTTTTATGTTTCTAACAATTACTGTGTTCCTGAACGTACCAATCAGGAATTAGCAAAAATTAAATAATAAATAAATATAAAAAAGATATTTTGGTAATCTTAACACATCTAATTATGGTAAAAGAAATAATTCAAGTAATATCCCCTAAAATAAAGATATCAGTTAAACTCTACAAAACCATCGTTTTCATCACCATCACCACAAAAGGTCTTGAAATCGCCGACCACAGTCAGGTTTTTAAAACCTTCGTTCCATACTTCCATCATCGCCAACAACAACCATCGTTGACACCGTTTTCCATTGTCTCCTCTTCGTTGATATCATCACTATCGACGCAAGTCTCTGCATCTATCGAACCTACCCCTTTCTCAGATCAGTTCAAAAGTGATTTGGGGGATATATAGATTGAAGTTTGGTCTTGATGAGTTAATTGGTAATACACAAGATACCTACTACCGCAAAAATCACTCCCATGTTCATTCAACGAATCTCAAGCTAGAGTTTAATGGTGAATATTTGTAATGGGCTATTGAAATTTTGTCAGCAACCAATGGAATCATGAATCTTATTCTTAATTTGGGGTAACAAACTAACATCTGTTTTTTTCTTTACCTAGATGATATTGTTATAAACTCAATTCTATCATTTTTTACATTAATTTAGACATCGAAGCTTTCCAAAATCGTTATTGGTTTGGAATTTTCGTTTACAAATAATAACATTCTGTCGTGGCCTCCATGTGTTCGATGAAATGCCTCAATGAAAAAATATTTAATAATCTTTAATTTTTTTTACTTCGCTTTGTTCCTTATTCTTTTCATAACTATATAACTTAATTCAGATTGAGTTGGATGCCCTTTTCATAACAAGTGGTTGATGCTAGTTGATTTGGATTAAGTTTGAAATTGCATTCGGTTTCTTCAATCCCATTTCACGCTCTTTTATTGTTGGTATGAAATTAGATTATATAGATTTTTCATTTCTTGTTCCTACATGATTCGATATTGTTTGATTGAGTTTTGGAAAAAACGTTTTTGCTTGCAAATTGCAACGAATTTTGCATATGTGTGTTGTTTATTATTTTATTGGAATAAGAAAATAATGGTATGCAATGGATTCTGTTAGAATGTATTCTATCATATTCTACGTATTCTTCCAGAATATATAAGGTGCTAGGAATTGCAAGTAACATGTTTTTAACCATTTTTAGTTTTTGTTTTATTTGTGATAGGAATGACTGGAAGAATGGGTTGAAGAATTACATTATTACGATAATATATCATATTTTCGTAAGAATAATTACAATCAAATCAATTATTTGAAAATTTGAAGAAGATCAAATGTATTTGTTCAATAATTGTATATTTAAGAAAGCAATTTTGTAAGAATTTTATTAATTTTTTATGACATTCTGTTAAAATATGTGTAATTATATTAAAATATATTAGGCTTTTATTCTATAAGAATATTTATTAATTTGTGTTTAAGTTCAGATGTATATGAATAAATATAAGAATTTTGTTATTATTTAATTAGGGTTCCAAAAAATGATTCTTTAATAATATTCTAATAGAATACTATTCTTACATAATCACATAATATCATTCTAACAAAATAATATTCTGATAGAATAAAATCGGTTTATGCTAACAAATTACATTTGAAATTGAATTAATTTAAAAAAAAATCAGATTTTTTTAAATAAAGAACATTAATTATCCCTAGAGGTGGCAAAAAGTGACACGACACGAAACCCGACACGAAATAAACGGGTTTGTGTAAGATTTTTCAACCCGTTTAAATAAAAGGGTTAACACGACATGACACGAAAATTAAATGGGTAAGGTTAGGGCTGAGAATTTCAACTCGAATATGACTCGAAAATGACATGTTTATTTATATGCATGTTTTTTGAATTATTTAAATAATCCAGAAAGATCCAAAATCAAAACCATAAGCAAAATAAAACCTTCGAATTGAATTGCTTTGTAATGTTGAAATGACTTAACCGTCTAGATCAAGACTTCATTTCAGTTTTTCCATTCTCTCCCAAACTACCCAGTCTCTTTCACCACTCTCACATCCTCATGACCTTGTTATCCGCCTCCCTAACTCCCACTTTTTTAATTTTGTCATCTAAACTTGCTATGACTTCATCTATTCTGCCTCCAAATTATTATTTTTTCCTTTCCGCCTACTCAACTCCTACTCTTTCAATATGTTCAATCTTTTAACCTCACATGACACTACATATTTCAATATATAGCCCTAACCCGAAACCCGACACGAACTCGACACAAAAATAAACGGGTTGACACGACACGACACGCTAATTAAATGGGTCGGGTTAAGGTCATGCACTTTCAACCCGTTTAGTGTTTCAACACGACACGAACCCGACACGACCCGACACGATTGCCACCTCTAATTATCCCCCAAATCTTGAATTTTCATTTTTTAAATTTGTCTCAGACGACTAAAATACCATTATAATGAATTTAGATAAAATTTTTGTGTTATCCTTAATTTAATAATATTCATTAATTATTACTTAAAATAACTAAAATGATCGATCCACAATCAACCATACATGCACACAATACTTATCAAAAATATAATAACCTAACCATATATATATATATATATATATATATATATATATATATATATATATATATATATATATATATATATATATATATATATATATATATATATATATATATATATATATATATATATATATATATATATATATATATATATATATATATATATATATATATATATATATATATATATATATATATATATATATATATATATATATATATATATATATGGACAAGGACAACCAAGCCATATTAAATAAAACTAAGAAAATCCATATCACTGTCATTGAAGCAATTAATGTGATATTATGAAATACACCAGTTGCAGTTTGATTATGTATTCTATTTCTACCAGGAGTATTTATTTTATTTAAGTAATTTAATAATATATTCATTGTGGATGTTACGAAGATTAATTTCGAGATTGATACACTCGGAAGTAGCTGTCAGATATTGATATCACAATTTGAATCACTATTAATTTTAGCTCTTACATTTCACATACTTATGACTGATACGTGGATTGTTAAATAACAAACACTTAATTTTTCAAATTATATACTTTTGTCTCGGGGTTTCAATGGTTATTCTCCTTAAAAAAGAAAAAAATGAAACTAAACGAGAAAATTAAATGAAACCTTGATTGGAGCGTGGGAATGTGGCTCCAGTATCTGCGATCATCGATGCCTGTTATCTTCATCCCCTTCCAGGAAACCAACATGCACATTCCTCCGCTTTTTTTCTCTATCCACACTTCCTGCATCACCCTACCTCCATTAATGGCGTTTCGTGTGTATGAGAGAGAGAGAGAGAGTTCCTACCTTTGTACCACTGGAGAAGCGAACGGGAGAACACAAACCCGCATAAATGTCTTTCTTCCCAAAACATGCAAGACTCCCATCGTACAACACCAGTTTCCTGGCGAGAATCCGGTAGTTTTCAGGCAACTTGGATTCCCATATAAAATCAGCAGACGATGCATGATAAAAAGCCCGATTGGTTCTGGCCAGGTTACAGATATCAGGTGGGTCTAAGTATGACAGAACCATAGCCAAACAGTTCTCCGGTAACTCTCCAAGACCCGGCGATCGTTTTCTACTATTCTTCGCCGGATCAGATCCGTCCTCGTCGGCGGTGGAAAAACCAGACCCCATTGCTTTGGAGATTAATGTTACTTCTTGTTATGACTTTATTATGAGAAGAAATTATGGAAATGTGTGTGAAAGGTTAAATTAGGGTATAGGTGTGACCATAGACATTGTTGGCCAATGTGGATCACGCATTCATATTATATTAACATGTATATCTGTTACGATATAAGAAAATCTAATTTGATCATATGTTTATTTGGCTGAATAATCTTAAAAAAATCTTTGGGGCTAGACATTGAAACATAAACTAATACATTTGGATTTAAATTTTTATTTCAAATTTATATAAACTTTTATAAGTTTAATGATTTAATTAATGACAAATTGCATAATAAAATAGTATTAAGTTTACATAAAATTTCCATTTTGACATTGTGTTTTGTATTTTCACAATTAAGTCATTAAGTTTATCGTTTTGTTACAAATTTAACTAATTGACCTGTTTGTTTATGGTGTTTCATGTTTCTCATTTGTTAATTAGCCAAAAAGTTAATATGGCTTCTATATGTAACCTTAATTGGCAAACATTTGAATTAAATTGAATTCTTGCTTAGATCTCTAGTCACTTTTCATTATTTCTTCTTTTTGTCTTCATTTAGGGCATCACAATTTTGTACAATGGTTTTCTAGTGTCGCTCAAATAGTTCATCATTCCAAAGTGATGTAAACAAAACAATGAAGGTTGCCATAATACCATCTAAAGGAAACCTTCTTTGCATTGCTTACACACCACTTTATGATGATGAACCACTTGAGCGTCCTTAGAAAGTCATACTGTACAAAATCATGATGCTCTGAGAGAAGAAAAGAAGAAATGAGGGGAAGTGTGTAGAGATCTACATAACAGCTCAATTTGACCCAAATGTTTGTCACCAGAGATCGGAAGCCACATCATCTTTTTTGTCTAGTCAACAATTGAGAAACATAAAACACTTGAGAAACAAAATTATAAACTAAGTGACCTAATTGATAAAAATAAACACAATGTCAAAATTGAAATGAGAAATTTCATCAAATGACTAAAGGGAAGGGGGTGTTTGAACATTTTGACCATGAAAATTTGAGTTTTGTAGAATGACCAAGGGATCCGCAGAAGGGCTCTATGGAAGCCTTTTACCTTCTGAGGAATGTGAATAGTAACGAGGAATTGAGGTGGTAGGAAAAAGACAAAAAAAAAATCGGGTTGCTGCATACTTTCGCAGAGGGGGCTCTGCGGAAAGATTGTTGAGACTCTGCGAATCTGTTCTTCATCAGCACACCACTGAGTAACTGTTCTACGGCTAACCATGGCAAAAATCGGGATCGCCTCACCATCCTCGTCTTCTGCGCTTCGTCGACATCTCTTCTTCGTCTTCTTCCCTTCGTTCCGCAGCAAAGCCCCAACTCCCCTTCCAAAAATTCGTAACTTCCGCAGCCAACAAAGTGAGAACCGGCTTTTTTTATGTGATTTTACAATTTTACCCCTTCCACCTTATTTCCACAAAACAATTCACTTTCCTCAGAAGGATTAAGCCTTCTGCAAAGCACCCTCTGCGGAAGTGATGGTCATTTACCAAAATCGATTTTTTTTATGGTCAAAATCTTCAAACCCTCCATTCCCTTTGGTTATTTGATGAATTTTCTCTATAATTTTTTTTAAAAATTTATTTAAACATAATGTCTTTTATACAATTTGCTATTTAACTAATGAGAAACTAAATATCCTTTTACTTTTTGTTCCTATATATCCTCCTACCCAATGAAATGGTGACATGTGTAATATTTAATGCTCCTACTTTTTGTTTCTACATATCCTCCTACCCAATGAAATGATGACATGTGTAACATTTAATGTTCATTTAATGAGATTTAATTATATTTTAGGATACTAATATGACACATGTCATCATTTAAATGGGTAGGAGGATTGGTAGGATCAAAAGGTAGGTGGATATTTAATTTCTCTTAATTAATTATAATTTCTTTGTGTCTTAATTTCTTGTAACCAATATAACCTCGCTAATGATATAATTATCAACAATTATCAACATGTTAACAATTATCAACATGTTAACGAACTGATACGAGTAAATATTTGTCCTTTCACATAATTTTCATGTACTTTTCAAATAACAAAATATAAGTATAATTATTGGATGTTACGTGTAGGTCAAATGTGTGATTATTGTTCCCCAACTAATTAAAAAAGTTGAACTTTTTTGGTTTGGATCTATCGATCATCTGATATGATATGAGTGTAGAAACATAATAATTAAATTCTGAGTGTTGATATTCATATTCACTATGAAAAAAAATCTAAGTGAATATTAGCATGTTTAGTGGAAACGTGCTTTTATGGAGTCCACAAACTCACAAATAATTGCAACCGTATAATTAATCCTACATATGTTCTTTGTTTTTATTCAAGGTTTTGATCATATGAATCTCTCTCTATATATGGATATATATCTTTGTTTCTTTCTTATCACATAAATAAACTTATGTAATCAAACTATGTATTAGAGATGACAACGCGGGAGCTCGGATTGGACGCAGTTGGATAACAAGTTAAAAATAATTATTTTTTGTCAGGTTAAAATGAATTTGGTCGGTTGGCCTACAGCATATTTTGGTCTATCATATATTTTTTTTAATAAATAACTTATAGGTATAACCTCTAATTCTTGTGGTTATGTGAAATTGTGAATCCTTAGATCATTTGTTTTTAGTCTCATTGCGTGGGCGGATTCGAGTTCTTTTTCTACTAACACTAACAAGACCTTTGATATTTTTTGTATATTGACCTATGGCAATAGTTTAATTTTTGGAGAGATAAAGTCTTGGAAGGATAGCCATTTTTTAGGGTAAATTACACTATTCGTCCCTCGTGTACATACCAGAAAGCGTGTTTAGTCTCTATTTTCAAAAATTAACTCGGACCATCCTTTATTATTTTAGAATCTGCACGCTTCGTCCTTCATTAATTTAAATTTGCACGTTGTATCCATTTCCAACTATAAAATGACTATATTGCCCTTAATATTTTATTATTACATTAATCATAAATTATTTTATATTAAAAAAAATTAAATACCCTAACCTAGCCTCCCCGTTCCCTTTAGCCTTTTTCCTTCTACATTCCTTCTACCTCCTTCGTTTCCGGGTTACTAAACCCCACCATCACTTCATCGGATTTATCTTTTGCTGAGGAACATCACCTCAACGATTTCATCTCTTCCGGCAAGCATCAAGACACCCCAAATGAAGAACCGTCAATTGCTCTCTCTTTCTTCTCTGGTGTCAATCAAGAACTGTCAGACTCTTTCTTTCTTCTTTGTTCGAATCGGAGGCAGAGGCGGCCAATATCTTCGGCAACCTGGTTACAGAGGGAAGAGGGGTTGAAGACCATTTTAAATTTGTTAAAATCGGCACCAAATGCAGATCTTTCAGATATGATAAAATTTGAACGCTAGTTTCTTTCTTTCTTTTCTGTTTGTTTTATCAATTCCCAGATTTCAAACTCATAAAGATGCAGGGGTTGTTTTCCATTTCTTTCTCCCATCATTGATTTCAATTTCGGAATTTATGGTGTGGATCTCAGCACCAATTTTGATATGTATGCGTTTACTAGAGCTCTAGAACTAGAACTTATGTGAAGCTACTAGACCACCATATTGAATGAAGCTTTAAGTTTGAAATGTAAGATATTACTGGATTGTGGTCTAGAGGTGATTGGTGTTGTCGGAATAGGTATGCGGTAATAGGTAAGAGGCGGTGGTGACAAAATAAGAGAAGGAAACAAAGGGTGAAAAGAAGGAGAGTATATGAGGTGGTGGGACCCATTGAGATGATGGGGTGGAGGTGATGGCGGTAATAAGCGGTGGTGCCGGAGGTGCTAGCGGTAGGTGGTGATGCCGGAAGTGCTGGCGGTTATACGTGGTGGTTTATGGAAAATCTTGAGATGGGGAAATGAAAATGGATGGGTAGGGATATTTTTTTTTATTTTATTTTTAATTTAAAACTGAAAAATAAACAAAATAAAATGAAAAAAATAAATTTTTAAGAGTAAAAAAATCATTTCATGTCAATAGGGACTAAGTGTGTAAGGAAAAACAAACAGAGGGACGGTCCGAGTTAATTTTTGAAAATATGGACTAAACACGCTTTCTGTGTACAGGGGACGAATGATGTAATTTACCCCATTTTTTATGATATCTTGTCTTTGTTTCTTTCTTTTGGAGAGATAAAAAAGCTACATTGTACGTAATTTGATTTTTTGGAAATTTTTTTTAGCTTCTTGTTAGAATTTTAATTAATTATTTAAACTTAAAGTCTTGGAAGGATGGCAATAATTTGAATTTTTGTAATTTTTTGTAGTTTCTTGCTAGAGTTTTAATAGGGTTCTATCATTCGAGAAGAAAAGAAAAAAAAACTAGGTTTGATCTCAAATTAAATATCTTTTTTGAAATAGATCCTTATTGTTATATTTTGTTATATGTTTGGTCACAACCAGTGATTGATACATAAAATAAATGAGTAAATTATAAGAATGGTCCTTTAGTTTTTCCGTTTTTCCCTGAAATAATCCTTACGAAACCTTTTTTCCTGAGATAGTCCCTAAGTAGCAAACCTTGCACACAAAAGGCCCCTACGACTAACTTTGTTAACATATTATGTTAATTTTTGTTAAGTGACAAATATACCCTTTGTTTAATGCACATAGATGGTCATTTTTTTTTCTCTCTCTCTCTCTCTCTTATATCATTAGCTATAATCTTCAAAACCAAATAGACCCAACAAATCATCCCACCTATTCCCTCCCCCCTCCCCCCCCCCCCCTGAAACATTCCCCCATAAGTCTTCAATGGAAAATTTAGGAATAAAACCTAAATCAAACAGAATATCCAATTCCAAAGTCATCTAACCCAAATCATCCCACATGCACCTTGGTTTATGATAATCAGAAGATTTAACAAGCTCTCAGACCCTTATCTGTTTTACAAAAAAAATCCGCAAGTCTCCATTAGAGCTTCCAATGCATTTACAAAGAAGCTAATCCTAACGATATTCATAAGAGAGTAACATGAATTCAGAATCAGCCCTGAAAAGAGATTTTTTTAGAGTTAGAGATTACAAAGGTTAACAAGTGAGAAGATGTCTGCGGGGAGTTCACTGGAGAGGAAGTTGCAATGGAGGCTGAGAGTGGCGAGGTGAATCAAGTTGCTAAGCGTGTTTTCGAGAAGTTGACCTGAGAGTAGAGACCAAGTAATTTTACCTTTTAACCAACAAAATTTTTAAATTGAAGCAGATACTAATGAATCAAAGCTTCTCACCCATAAATTAAAGCTCCGACCACAACAGACACACAACCACCTCGATCATCGCTTTGACAGTTTTCAGGGAAAAAATAACGACTTGTTACAATTTTTTCGATGCTCGGTTGGATCATGAATTGTTCGATCTTTTGTAACGTGTCTAAATTCATGTTGATTGCATCAAGTGACTCGACTAGGTTTGAAAAGGACCGAAGGGCGTAAATAAGATGGTTTTGGAGAAAGATTCACGACGATTGCTTCTTTATCAGATACACGAAATGGTAAAGAAAGAACATCAAGGTTGACTATTTGAAAGTCAATATCAATGTTTATTTCGTTAGCAAAATTAACTAAATTTTCCCTGGTTAGGCTGATTTCGTTAGAAAGATTCACGACGATGATCTCTTGATGATGATGGTTACCCGGTTCATCAATGACATACACTTTCTTGATTGATGAAGGTTTCTATTGAAGGAATTGAAGAGGGTTTGGTCTTGGGAAGTTGGATGGTGTGCTTCCTAGGTAGACCTTTTGGGTTGTGATGGGATTTTTGAAGCGGATGGAGAGAGAGAGTGTGTGTGTGTGTATGTGTGTGTGAGAGAGAGAGATAGAAGGACCATCTATATGCACTAAACAAAGGGTATTTTTGTCATTTAACAAAACTTAACAGAATCTGTTAACAAAGTTAGTTATAGGGGCCTTTTGTGTGCAAGGTTTGCTTCTTAGGGACCATTTCAGGGAAAAAAGTTTTGTAAGGACCATTTCAGGGAAAAACAAAAAGCTAAAGGACCATTTGTGTAATTTACTCAAAATAAATTATCGGAATCACTAACGCCACAATAACATTTCAATGCTTTAGAAAACTAAGGGGCTGTTTGGTAGCCTCTTAATGTAACACCCCAACTCCCAAGAATAAAAATTTAAAACTTATATTCACCTTCTTAGACCTAATCGACGAGTTGGATGCTCCAACTCGTCATGTAGAAGCAGATCAGGCCGCGTGATTTATGAGGTCTACTCAACGAGTTGGAGGATCCCAACTCGACGAGTAGGAGCTGAATAGGAAAACCTTAATTTTTAGGGTTTCTACCCTATTTAAAGGACTTAACCCACATCTTTTGGCCTCCCTTATCACCTCATTACCCAGAGAAGGAAACCCTAGCCGTTCTTTACTACTCCTTTGTGCTTGTGAGGCTACGAGAGTGTTTTTGGTGCATTTGTTGAAGAAGTTTCAAGGTTGAAAAGCTTGTAACGAGAAGAAGCTTGTAGATCCAACATCTATATCGTTTTGGCTACCATTTGAAGGTAACAAGTTGTTACCTTGATCATTCTAGCATTAGATCTCCTTATTCTTGGGTTTAAGGCCATTTTTAGCATATTTGTGGATCATTTCGGTATTGGGCATGATTTGAAGTTGTAACTTTAGATCTGAACTCCTCTAAGTCCTTATAGTCATAAAGTTATTGAATTTATCAAGCTTTGGCCCTTCTATTTGGCTTAAACCTCTCCCTTAGCTTGGTTTTGGCATTTAGGACCTTGCATGCACGTAAAGTTTGCAACTTTACGTGGAAACCATGCCCTAGGAGGCTATATCTGCAATTTGGAGCCTTGGTCTTGCTTAAAAGCGTCTGAATGAGAAATGGACTGAAGGGACTCAACGAGTTGCATGGTCAACTCGACGAGTCGGATGAGGATTGCCTGTATTGGTTCTGCATGGACTCAGCGAGTCAATGAGATGACTCGACGAGTTACTTAGGGTTTTTCCCGACATTTGGACACCGCATGGACTCGACGAGTTGTCTGGAAACTCGGCGAATCAACTAGGGTTTTCACGAGTTCTTAAGTTTTGGAAGGACTCAACAAGTCAGTGGGCTACACTCGACGAGTTGGGTCAACATGGACCGTTGACCTTGACTGTTGACTTTGAATTCGACCAAGGGTTAACCAGTTTGACTTCTGGGGTATTTTAGTAATGTGGGAATTTATGAAAATGGATCATTGGTGGATATAGGTGATTGAGTTTGGAGCTGTATTTGGAGAGTTTGACATTATCATCCCGAACTACTTGAGAGGTATGTTGCCCTCACTATACTAACAGGGTCGAAGGCACCAATGCCGACCCTTTTTGGATTTGTATTCGGGTTTCTTGCATGATATGCTTATTGATTTACATCCTGGTAGTTAGGATGGCGATACGTTTAGTGACCTGGTAGGTCGGTATCCTGGTATATAGGATAATGTTATGTTAGTGATCGGTTAGGTCGGTATCTTGGTATATAGGATGATGTTATGATTAGTGATCTATTAGATCGGTTTGAGTGTTATACATGCTAGCGTATGATATTTATGTGCACATGATTGTTTGATTTGGAGGTTAGGTTGAGGCGGACCTGCTTTGTGCTGAAGGCCAACATACCCAGGGCGGACTGGATAGACTGCAGGCCTGTGAGGGCATACTAGTCAGGCCGAAGGCCCGACGAGCGATCCGGATAGGCTAAAGGCCCTGAGAGGTGGTCCAGACGTGTCAATGGCTCAGAGAGCGGTCCAGATAGACTGATGGGCCTGCGAGGCGTTCCAGTCAGGCCGATGGCTCATTATGCATGTTGTTTGTGTAAAATCCCAAAATTCAAGACCAAAAATTTCATTTTTAATATAGCGATTCATAAAACAAGTTATAAGAAAACATCATCAAGTAATTTATTTCATAAAACCATAGATCAAGTGTCTCGAAACCATATCATAATAATGTTAGAGTACAAATCCCAAGAATCTCATATGCGAAAATCATGTGTGTGATATGCTGCTACCGTGTCGACTCCTTTCCCTTCGAAGAAGAAGGACCTGAAACAAAAACTGAAAACCGTAAGTACAAAGCTTAGTGAGTTCCCCCATCATACCACATACCATATAACATACATACTGTCTATCATATCTGGGTACTGAACTGACCTTTCAGTCTCTTTCAACCGGTAACTGCCTAGCATATCAGGGTGTTGGCCTACCCCTTCGGTCCTATTGACCGGTACCTAGCCTAGCATATCAGGGTGCTGGCATACCCCTTCGGCCCTTTCAACCGGTACTTTGCCTAGCATATCAGGGTGCTGGCCTACCCCTTCATCCCTTTTGACTGGTACCGGGGACTATTTCACCCTTACTCTACCACATAGCATCCTAGTGCATAAACAAAATATCATACACTTCCTAGCTTATCTGAGTGTCGGCATACCCCTTCGGTCCTATCGACCGGTACTAGAGTCTCTCCTACCCCTCCTATCACATAACAACATAGCATACTAGCACATAATCATAATGTATAGCAACATACCAGACAATTATTACAAAGACAATCATCTCTACTATAACTCTTACTAGTGGGTCGGCCTTAGTGCCTTAGACCCACTTCTACTGGAAGGTAACTCGCCTCAATGTCGTGTAGTAACTGAACTGTCCTCGGTATTGGGATCAAATCTCCTCAACTTCTACACACAACATCTCTTTTAATTACTCTTTCAAACTTATAACCCCTTTAAGGGTCAACTATGGTCAATGGTCAAGTCAAAGGTCAACATCCTGGTCAAAGTCAACCTTCTGGTCCAAGTCAACATTCTGGTTGACTCGACTCGCCGAGTTGGTTCCTTAACTCATCGAGTCCCATAATTCAGAGAATCTCGAACTCACGATCTAACTTGTTGAGTTACCCTCTAACTCGTCGAGTTTCTCCTTATGACAGAATTGAGACTTTCTGTTTGAACTCGTCGAGTCCTTCCTTGGATTCTTCGATCCCTCCTTCATTCAAGTCGGGACATTTTATCATCAACTCCCCGAGTTTTATCCTTGGACTCGTCGAGTTCTTTGATCTTCCAGTCCTTAAACACGTCCAACCTACTGAGTCATCTTCTAGACTCAACAAGTTTGCTCAGAAATAGTAAAGGTTGGGGAACCACGACCCAACTCGCCGACTCCTAAGAACGAATCATCAAGTTCCCCAAAGTCTAAATCCATACTGTCGATTTTAGTTGGGCTTAATGCATCCAAAACGTAGATCTGGCCTCCTATGGTTGATATAACACGTAAAGTTACAAACTTTATGTTCATGCATGGGTTATCTAGCTCAAAAGGTCCTAAAATGAGGTTCACAAGTTGCATGAGACTCTCATGGCCATAAAGTTGGCACCTTTATGCCATGGAGCCCCTCAAAGGTTCCAGATCTGAAGTCAATACCCCAAGACATGCTTGCATTCATGAATGGTTCCAAAAATGGCTCCTTAAAGCCCTAAACTACTCCAAGAAGAGATCTAATAGATGAATGGACAAGGTATAAACTTTATACCTCAGATGATCTGGAAATGGAGCACAAACTCTGGATCTACTTGCTTCCTCTTGATCTCCCAAGCTTCCTCTTCCTTCTCAAGCTTGAAAACCACCAAAAACATACAACAATGGCTCAAGAAAACTCAAAATAGGCTAGGGTTTCGAGTTAGGGTTTTCTGGACTAAGGGAGGCGATGAGGGAGGCCACAATGGGGGGGGGGGGGTTAAGGCCTTTAAATAGGGTGCAAAACCTGAAAATTAGGGTTTCACTCTGGCATACCTACTTATCGAGTCGAGGCTCCTCGACTCGTCGAGTAGGCTTCAAGTCCCGCGTCCAACATATCCAATTCCTACTCAATGAGTTTGGGGCCTCCAACTCGTCGATTCCCTTAACAAATATGAATAATTCTTATTTAAATACGTACCAGGAACCGGGCGTTACAGTTTGTTTATATGATATTGATATGGTTTGTATGGCATTGGTATTTTGAGGGAACTCACTAAGTTGCAGGCTTAAAGTTGTTGATTATGTTTTAGGTACTTCTGATGATCGTGGAAAGGCGAAGACGTGATTGTGCACCTCCTTATGTTTTTATGATTTGATTCTGGGATACTTTGACATTAAACCATTTTGAAAACAAATTTGTAATAATTATCGGTTTTTGAATGATTTAAAAAGTTTTAAATTGGCTTGATTTTTTACGGGTGTTACAAGTTGGTATCAGAGCCTTGGTTTGAGTGAATTGGAGGAAACACTCACGTGTCTCCAGTCTCAAACTAAGGACAAGATTTTAAAATGATTTTTCAAATGGTTTTCAAAATACTAAAGGAGAATGCAAGTGTACGATCAGCCAAAGCCAGTAAGTAGACCTCAAAATACCTTACGAATTATTTGATTTTGTGATATGTGTAACACCCTAAATCTGGTATGACTTGAAACCCTCAAGAAATTACATTTTAGCATAATTGGTCCTTTGAGTATGCTGGGCGTACTTAAGTGTACGTTTAGCGTACTATGCATGGTTGATCGCGGAGGAGTTGGACGTACGTTGGGCGTACCAACAGTATGTTGGGCGTATGTGCCAGGGGTCCAAAACCCTAATTTTCGGACATGAGGCCTATTTAAGCGACCTTAAGTCCCTTGGACTTAACCCTAGAGAGCCTCCACAGCCTTAGAACGTCCTTACAGAGGTGAGTCTCCTCACCATACCAATGGGTCGAAGGCACCAAGATCGGCCCATTAATTGTTACGTATATGCTATTTGGATTATTTGATATGCAATGTGATAGTTGTTTCTGTGTATCGTGTATGGAAGACCTCGGGGGTTCCCGAGGCACGTTGGTATAAGACCGTGGAGGGTTTCTATGGCATCCTAGGTCAAAGACCTCGGGGGGTTCCCGAGGAACTTAGGTGTAGGACCTTTAAGGGTTTCCTTGGCATCCTAAGGCATTGGGCTAAGACCATGTGGGGGTTCCCATGGCACCTGGAGTAAGATCTTGGAGGGTTTACAGGGCTTCCTTATGTGTTTTTATGAATGGATTATGTGTTCTGTGTAGCTAATTAGCTAGTATGATATGTTGTACGTGTTTGTGTGTGGGTGTGCTCTGGGATCTCACTAAGCTTTAAAGCTTACTGTTTGTGGATTTGTTTCAGGTACATCTGAGCCCAAGGGCAAGGGCAAGGTGTGATGGTGCGGCCTGTAGTCTATCTCTCTTTCACTAATACGTTTTGGGACACTTTGATGATTTAAACAAAGTTGTAATGAATGTGGATTTGAAAACAATTATGTTGGAATTTCATGGTTTATGCAAGTGTGTTTATTAATTAAAAATGAAAATTTTCTTTGTAAAATTTGGGTCGTTACAAGTTGGTATTAGAGCCTTGGTTTGAGGGATTCGGGAACACTCTCGAGTGTGTCAGGACTCAAACTAAGGAAATGGTAAAATTGTTTTCAAAAGTAACATAAAAGGGTTTTCAAAAGGAAATGAAAAGATAAGAGTGCAACGTGCGTGATCAGCCGAGCCAAGTAAGTAGTTCCCCAATATGTTAGCCATGTTATACTGATATTTGAGCCTTGTTGATTATATGGAACTTGCTATGTGTATGCTTTTAAAATTGTATACGGTTAGGAGCTTATAGCCTCAAAATGATTGATTTGGCCTTACTTCATGTTCCTTGTTTGGTTGTGGTCCTAGGGTAGAATCTTTTATTTGAAAGTCTATTTGATCCTTTTTTGTGTACAATTTGCATGCATAAAGGCAACCTGTTATGGTGGGTATGATTGATATGAGTAGATTAAATCCAAGGACAGCCTGAGATTGATGTACGCGATAATTGTGGGATATGGTTTGGTTGTGGGATGAGTTAGAGTCATCAGGTAGAGTAGTGGGGAAAGGTACAGGTAGGTGTGGAAGGTAGTATTGGGCCCGTAGTACTGGAAGCACAAGACCTGTACCCGAAGCACTGTTAGATTTGACGACTTCAAGGAGGATCGATGTGGGAAGATCTCTTATATGGAAATCATGATCATTGTGATTTATGATATTTCAGTCCAGCATGGTGATGACATGATTTGGAGCAGGAGGATCAGGATCAGGGTCTAGATCCGGGGAGGGATCAGGAGACACTACTTATATCATTGATGAGAGGCTGCACGAGCTCAGTGCAGCCGAAGTTAACAAGGGCACCCTCGACGCGACCCCAGTCATTTTCGAGACGGTCAAGGAGGGCATTACGGAGATCATGGAGGAGAGACTCAGATCATTCAGGGCTGAGATGACGGCAGGTCAGATTGGGGCCCGAACTCCCTCGTTTCGGGAGTTCAAGGCGTGTGGGGCGCCGTAGCTTTTCGGGATTAAGGACCCCATTATCAGCCGCCGCTGGGTGGGTTTGCTTCTTGTATGCTGAGGGATAGGGCATGAGATTGGTGGAGTGAGGTTACTAGCCAGGTAGGGCCAGCCGAGGTGGCTGAGATGACATGGAACGAGTTTGTTCGACGATTTGATTCGGAGTTTACACCACCTATTGAAGTGCAACGACTAATGAGGGAGTTTCATGACTTGAAGCAGACCACCGAGACTGTGGCGGAGATCACCGCCAAGTTTCGGGAACAAGCCTTGTTGATTCCGCAGTATGCTACCAATGAGGAGATTAGGCGGACCCGATATCATTCCATGCTGAGGGATGATATTCAAGAGTTTGTGAGCTTTACGGGGTGTAAAACCCTGAATGAGATGGTGGAGAACGCCTGTGAGCTGGAGATGGAGTTGGACTTCAGCACGAAGCGGAAGCCTGAGCAGGCCCAGATAACAGTAGGTCAGGCTAAAAAGCCAAAGACCTCGAATTTATCTAGTCGGGGCCAGCAGGGCTAGGGTCGGTGTGCCAAGTGTAGGAGGTCACATTGAGGATCATGTAGGGGATAGGACACGGTGTGTTATACCTATGGTCAGCCGGGCCACGTGAGCAGGGACTGCCCCAAAAACGGCTTGATATGTTTTCACTGCAACCAGACCGGCCATAAGCGGGCCAATTGTTCGAAGTTGCAGGGAGGGGGAGGAGTAGTGGCGGTGCCCACGCCCGCCACACTGAGGATTACTGATGGCCGCCCTGCCAAGGCAGATGTTCAGGCGATGAAGAGCCATGCAATTCAGTTGACCACCGAGGAGGCTCGGGAAGCACCAGACGTTGTGGCTAGTACGTATTTATTATTCTCTGCTCATTATGATTTGTATGACTTATGTATATATTATGCTTGTATAGGGACCTTTTTGGTCAATGGTATGTCGGCGCATGTTTTGTTTGATTCGGGTGCTACCCGATCGTTCGTATCTCTTGCGCTTAGCAAGAAGTTTCGGGACACGCCCGAAGCTCTGGATTCCCCACTCGAGGTAGAGATTGCGGATGACCACATTGTTAATGCTGCGACGGTGTATCGGGACTGTGTCCTGAATGTGCTTGGAGAGAGGTTTCGTGTCGACCTAGTTCTGATACCATTGCGAGGGCTGAAGGTAATTGTCGGGATGGATTGGCTGGGGGCCAACGGGGCCATGATTGATTGCGAGCACTAGTTGGTCTGGGTTCGAACCCTAAGTGGGGGAGACCTGGTTATTCATGGGGAGAGGCCCTCGCATGGACCGACCCTCTACTCGGCAGCGAGGGCTAGGAGGTTTTTATAGCATGGTTGCATGGGATTTCTGGCTTATGTCTCGGATACGAGAGTAGAGACCGTGACGGATGTGGGTAGTGTGCCGGTGGTATAGGATTTTCGGGACGTTTTCCCCGAAGAGTTACCAGGGGCGCCTCCGGAGAGGCGGGTGGAGTTTCGTATCGACTTGGTGTCGGGTGCCGCTCCGATAGCAAAGGGACCGTACTGATTGGCACCACCAGAGATGCAAGAGTTATCTACGCAGCTTCAGGAGCTGCTAGATCGAGGGTTCATTCGTCCGAGCAGTTCCCCGTGGGGAGCACTGATTCTCTTCGTGAAAAAGAAGGACGGATCCCATAGGATGTGCATCGATTATAGGGAACTGAACAAACTAACGGTGAAGAACCGTTATCCGTTGTCGAGGATCAGTGATTTGTTTGATCAGCTTCAGGGTGCGTCTTGGTTTTCCAAGATTGATCTTCGGTCGGGATATCATCAGATGAGGATTCGGGATGAGCATATACCGAAGACGGCTTTCAAGACTCGATATGGGCATTATGAGGTTGTGGTGATGCCGTTTGGGCTCACCAATGCCCCAACAACATTTATGGATCTTATGAACAGGGTATGCACACCGATGTTGGATCGGTCGGTGATCGTTTTTATTTATGATATCCTGGTCTATTCTAAGACCAGGGAGCAGCATGAGCAACATTTGAGGGAGGTATTAGAGACCCTGAGGGCAGAGAAACTCTATGCAAAGTTCTCCAAGTGTGATTTCTGGCTGCGAGAAGTACATTTTTTGGGGCATGTCATCAATCAGGAGGATATTTCGGTTGATCCAGCCAAGGTTGAGGCTGTGATGCGGTGGGAAGTACTAAGGAATGCATCAGAGATTCGTAGCTTCTTGGGCTTAGCAGGCTACTATCAGAGATTTATCCAGGATGTCTCCAAGATTGTTGTGTCATTGACCCGCTTGACCAAGAAAAATGTGACCTTTCGGTGGGGTGCGGATCAGCAGATGGCTTTTGAGACCCTGAGACGGAGGTTATGCGAGGCTCCGATCCTAGTACTACCTGAGGGATTAGATGATTTGGTGGTGTACTGCGATGCGTCGATCTCCGGGTTAGGTGTGATACTGATGCAAATGGGGCATGTGATAGCTTACGCCTCGAGGCAGTTGAAGCCTCATGAGGAGAATTACTTCACTCATGACCTGGAATTGGGGGCAGTAGTGTTTTCCCTCAAGATTTGGAGGCACTATTTATATGGAGTTCGGTTCACTATCTATACCGATCACAAGAGTCTGGAGTATTTGATGGATCAGCAGAACCTCAACATGCGACAGAGGAGGTGGCTGGATGTGCTGAAGGATTATGATTACGAGATACTATATCACCCAGGGAAGGCCAACGTGGTGGCTGATGCATTGAGCCACAATACGGAAGGGTCCCCGATTAGGGACATTCGTATGAGGATGACCGTGATTTCGCCTTTGTTGGATATGATCAGGGAGGCTTAGGTCGAGGGGGCTAAGAAAGAGAATTGGAAGATAGAGAAAATACGGGGACAATATCCTTTGTTTGTTAAGGATAGCCGCGGCCTTTTAACACAGTGTGGTCGGGTATGGGTACCAGTGACAGGGGGAGTGAAGCAGAGGCTATTAGAGGAGGTGCAAAAGTCCAAGTTCTCTATACAGCCATGAGCTACAAAAATGTATAGGGACTTGAGGTTGAGTTATTGGTGGCCCTGCATTAAGCGGGAGATCACCTGGTTCGTGGAGCGGTGCTTGACCTGTAGGAAGGTCAAGGCCGAACATTAGTGGCCTCATGGCAAGGTTCAACCACTACCCATCCCCATATGGAAGTGGGAAGAAATCACCATGGACTTCATCACGAAGTTTCCTAGGACGGCAAGGGGAGTGGATGCTATATGGGTGATCGTAGACAGACTAACGAAGAGTGCCCACTTTAGTCTGATTTTCAAGAGTATATCCACGGTGAAGTTGGCATATATTTATGTTCGTAAGGTGGTGGACAGACACGGGGTGCTCGTGTCTGTAGTCTCCGATAGGGATGTCCAGTTTACTTCCAAATTTTGGAAGAAGTTCCACGAGGAACTGGGCACTCAGCTACATTTCAGTACAACGTACCACCCTTAAACTGACGGTCGGAATGAGAGGACGATCCAGATGCTGGAGGACATGCTTCTATCATGCGTACTAGATTTTGGAGGGAGTTGGGATACGTACCTCCCACTGGCATAGTTCTCGTACAACAATAGTTATCATGCTAGTATTGACCGAGCCCCATTCGAGATGTTATGTGGTCAGAGGTGCAGGACCCCAGTGTGTTGGGACGAGGTTGGGCATCGGGTCATGGGGAGCACTGAGGTAATGCTCAAGACCACCAGATTGATTCAGTAGGTGCGTGACCGGTTGTGAGTCGCGCAGAGCCATTAGAAATGTTATGTTGACCGGCGTTCGGATCTCGAGTTTCAGGTGGGGGATTTTTCTAAAGGTGTCGCCATGGAAAGGGATTATCAGGTTTTGAAAGAGGGGCAAGTTGGGGCCTTGGTTCATAGGCTAGTTCAGGATCACGTCCCGGGTGGACAAGGTGGCATATCGCTTAGAGCTCCCTGAGGAGCTTAGTCAGATTCACAATACCTTCCATGTGTCTCAGCTTCGGAAATGTATTGCTAACGAGTACGCAGTTGTTTCCTTGGATGACATTCAAGTGGATGGGAGCCTGAATTATGTCAAGAAGCCGGTCGCCATCTTAGATAGGAAGACGAAGGATCTTCGAAACAAACAAGTGAAGTTGGTAAAGGTACAATGGCTGCACCGGAAGGGCTCTGAATGGACTTGGGAGCCGCAGGAGGAGATGCGGGAGCATTACCCTGAACTGTTTACAGCTATGGACTTCAAGGACGAAGTCAAGTTCAAGTGGGGGAGAGTTGTAACACCCTAAATCTGGTATGACTTGAAACCCTCAAGAAATTACATTTTAGCATAATTGGTCCTTTGAGTACGTTGGGCGTACTTAAGTGTACACTTACCGTACTATGCATGGTTAGTCGCGGAGGAGCTGGACGTATATTGGGTGTACTAGCAGTACGCTGGGCGTACGTGCTAGAGATCCAAAACCCTAATTTTAGGACATAAGGCCTATTTAAGCGACCTTAAGTCCCTTTGACATAACCCTAGAGAGCCTCCACAACCTTAGAACGTCCTTACACTCTAGAGAAACTTGTGAGACCATTTTGAGCTTTAAAAAGTGCATTTGTGGCCCTTCTAGTGTTCCTTCCAAGAAGAAGAGGTGGTTAACCAAGCTTGGAACGATTTGGTGCTTTAAGATCCTACATCATAGTCATCTTCCAAAGCTTCTGGAGGTAAAAAGCTTGGATCTTTCATCTTAAATCTCTAGATTTAGTTAGGGTTTTCTACCTTGTCCCTTTTTGTTGATTTTGGACCTCCATTTGTGAGTTAAGCAACTCCAGAAGGTGGGAATGACAGATCTGAGGTCCCTTGGTCCTTTAGTATCGTAAAAATGGAGTCTTGATGGGAGTTTTGGCCTAGTGCATGGGTTAAAGACCTCGAAAAGGTCTTAATGGAGGTGTTGGATGTATATGAGGCATGCAAAGGCACAAAGTTGCCAACTTTATGCCTTAGGACATCTTAACAGACTTAGATCTGGATTTTCGACGTAAAGGAAACGAGTATTAAGCACTTAATGGAGAAAGTACTTAAATTGGTTGTATGTTGGGCGTAACCCAGTGTACGCCGCGCGTAGTCCCAATCCCAGTATGCTATGCATACCAAGATGGTACGCCGAGCGTACGCATCATAGTTGGGCCGAATCTGTTTTGGGCCTTTGAGCCTTTGGGCCTCAATTTGGTTATTGGATTGGTTGCATTCTGTGAATTGTGGGCTATTTCATCTTTTATGGGCCATAGATATATTGGTTGGGCCTTATTGGGCCAAGATGCCCATTAATAACTTTTGGACTTGGATTTTGGGCCCATTAGCAAGGGAAGGATAGTTGGGCCTCATGGATGGGTTTGGAGTTTGGGTTTTCCGTTGACTAATCTAAGGTCCTATCAATGATTAATATTATTTTTCAGCTTGGGAGGTTTCGGACTTTTAGGAGAGCAGCTTTTGTATTCACCAGACAGAGATGAGTCTCCTCACTGTATCAATGGGTCGAAGGCACCAAGTCCGGCCCATTAATTGTTACATATATGCTATTTGGATTATTTGATATGCAATGTGCTAGTTGTTTCTGTGTATCGTGTATGGAAGACCTCGGGGGGTTCCTGAGGCACGTAGGTATAAGACCGTGGAGGGTTTCTACGGCATCCTACGTCAAAGACCTCAGGGGGTTCCCGAGGCACTTAGGTGTAACACCTTGGAGGGTTTCCTTGGCATCCTAGGTCAAAGACCCCGGGGGGTTCCCGAGGCATTGGGCTAAGACCATGTGCGGGTTCCCATGGCACCCGGAGTAAGACCCTGGAGGGTTTCCAGGGCTTCCTTATGTGTTATTATGAATGGCTTTTGTGTTCTGTGTAGCTGATTAGCTAGTATGATATGTTGTACGTGTTTGTGTGTGGGTGTGCTATGGGGAACTCAATAAGCTTTCAAGCTTACCGTTTGTGGATGTGTTTCAGGTACATCTAAGCCCAAGGGCAAGGGCAAGGTGTGATGGCGCGGCGTGCACTCTATCTCTCTTTCACTAATACGTTTTGGGACACTCTGATGATTTAAACAAAGTTGTAATGAATATGGATTTGAAAACAATTATGTTGGAATTTCATGGTTTATGCAAGTGTGTTTATTAATTAAAAATGAAATTTTCTTTGTAAAATTTGGGTCGTTACAATATGTTAGAACAACATGCTAGCAATAGGCTAGGGATCTTCAGGAATTGCATGATAGAATTGCTCGATTATATAATGCCTGATAGCCTAGGGTTTTTCCTTACATGAAATTGACATCATTATTGTAGTTGCTTAGTGTATGCATCATGGCTGTACATAATTAAGATCTTATAGCCTGAGAATGTTTGGTTTGGCCTTATTTCCTGTTCTTGTTTAATGAAGGGCTTAGGGTAGGATTAGGTATTCGAAAGTTTATAGGGTCCAGCATTATGTATGGCTAGCGTACACGAGTGCTGCAAGGTTGGTGGAAGTTTCATGGGCAGGTTATGTGGGGTCAGTAGGCCAATTATGAGATATTTAGCATTCCTCTAGGAGTGAGGATTGAGCACTCGCGATGTTTATGTATATTGTTAGGGCATTATGATGATACTTGAGACAAATATGGGTAGGTGTGGAATGTAGTATGGGCCCGTACTACTGAAAGCACAGGACCCATACCCGTAGCAAGGAAGTCACAACCCCTAGGGCTTTGTTGGGAGATGGTTCCCGGATTATTATATGGAATATCTGATATCTTCTTGGTATATTTTCAACATGGTGGTTACTAGACGATTTGTGACTGGATCTGAATCAGGATCAGGAGATGGCGGTCAGGAGGGACCAGCAGCACCCGAGGTCGTTGGTCAGATAAGGTCGGATGAGCTGGATGCCAAGATTTGAGAGATCCTGCATGATGAGGTTGCTCCTTTGTTCCGGGCACAGTTGTCGGAGATGTTCGGGTCTATCAAGACCGCCTTGGTTGAGTATTTTGACGAGCGTTGTGCAGCCATTGCTGAGATGGCTGCCACAGCAGCTACATCAGCTGTAACGGTGACAGGGGGAGGAGATGGTCCGTATTTTCAGTACCGGGACTTCGATAACACGAAGCCCCCCTCTTTTGATGGGGTACAGGACCTGATTGTAGCCATGAGGCATATGTCCGACGTGGAGGGATGTTTCTTCACGTGCTCATGTCATGCTGACCAGAAGGTTAGATGTGCCCTGAACTTGCTGAGGTTCGGGGAAAAGGACTAGTGGAGGTTGATGACAGGGTCGTACACTGATGATCAAAGAGTTGCGGTTACTTAAGAGCAGTTCAGGGATATGTTCTGCACCCGCTACATTCCGCAAGTCGAGCGGGAGCGGTTAGCTGAGGAGTTTCTGGATTTGAGACAGGGGGTGGAGACGGTGACGGAGATCACCCGTATGTTCACGGAGAGGGCAATGTTCTGCTCAGATTTTGCTTCTGAGCAGACTCAAATGACACGTTATCTGAGCATGCTCAAGACTGACATTCGTCAGTTTGTTGCCGCCCAACGTTATGATACGCTGCTGGAGTTACAGGAGGCCACTAGCCGTGTGAGCTTGAGATCGAGTTACAGTTATAGGAGCAGAGGCAGGCCCCGACGCAGTCACAGCCGTCGCCAAAGCGGTCTAAAACTGCTGATTCTAGGTCGGGAGGACAGTAGCGCCACACTTGTGGCAAGTGTGGGAAGGGTCACTTGGGGGTTTGCATATCTGGTAATGTGTGTCGAGAATGCGGCAAGGAGGGGCACTTTAACCATCCCCGGTTCAGGATATGAGGATTTGCTACCACCGCCATTAGGTTGGTCACATGAAGACCAACTATCCACAGCTCGCTGCCAGGCCGGTGTAGGATCTAGCGCAGGCTACATTGAGGATTACTGACAGGAGTCAGGGTAGAGCAGCGCCCCTGAGGGCTCAGGGACGCGCCTTCCAGCTTACGGCAGAGGAGCCCAGGACAGCACCAGACGTGGTTGCTGGTATGTTTTTATCCCTTATCTTACTGATTATGTTTGTTTTATGATTATATGTGTTGTACCATGTTAGGTACATTCTTAGTGAACTCCTTACTTGCTTTGGTATTATTTGACTCGGGGGTGAGTCATTCGTTTGTTTCTCAGTCATTCAGTAGGGAGTTCGGTTTGCCAGTAGGATAGCTGGAGTGTCCGTTGCAAGTCTCTATCGCCAACAAACTCGGGATTTCCGCTTCTTTAGTCTATTGGGGTTGCATGTCACACCCCCGAACCAGAACAGCGAAAAATGTCTAGGGGCGGATGACGTCATTGTATAGTATCATAACAATTGAATATAAATGAAACATAGCATCACAACCATTACGTTGAATATTTAATAAGTTTACATTGTATTCAAATATTGTTTACATGACATCAGATGCATGTGACAAAAATGAATGAAATGATGTGACGACGTCCCGTCCTCCAAAAATTCTCGTGGTTACTTGTTACTAATTTCCTAAGAATACATGTGATTTTGAAAAGTGTCAACAATTAAGTTGGTGAGTTCATAAACATTTTGTATGGAAAAGGGTTTGTAATGTTTCGTGAAAATGATAGTGCATGCTTCCAGAAAATCCAATATTTTCTTAAAAAATGATCTGTAAGTCTTAAGTCCCAAGACTAGAAATGTAAATAATATTGTACTGTAAAACGATGTAATGAAGTCTAATCTTTATATAAATTTACTTCAAATGTATGTTACCCCGTAAATCAAATGTCTCATTGATACCCTATGTGAGTTATTATAACCATACTAATGCGACTAGTGGCATGTGCGACGTGCTTCGGATGCCGGAACTGTTACGACATTTGTCACCCCAGAACTGTCGGTCTAACTGTACCTAACAGTTTAGGTACGGGGTTGTCAATCCCATATATATCTATACACAAGTGTCACACTCTCCCTACAAGAGATTCTGGTTATAATTCAGGATTTTTACGTGTACTCTGGTGGGTACGGTGAAGCTAGCTGTCTCACAATATTGCATCAGTCGATTTACGTGTATTGAAAACTCCTTTTTCTTGTAAATGAAATAATTATGCCTTTAAATAATTATTTGATTCTTATGAAATAATAGTGTAGTTTTGTGAATCCCAAACTATAAAAATTATAGTTTATCCTGTTTGTTGTTGAAATTATTTATATAATCCTCTATATAAATATAAAGTTATTATCATGTATCCAAAATATATAGTCAAAAATAATGTTTTTGGGTTGTAACCCACCAAAATAGAAAAAGGACTACAAAGTACCCCTTTTTGTTAGAATACTATCTTTTAGTAAAAAGTTTCCAAAATCATGTAGTTTTACAAACCGTAATTTTTATTATGATTTTTATAACCTAGAATATGTTTTGTTATTATAGTTTTGCATTTCAAAACAAATATATCACAAATATTTATATAAAGGTTAATGATAATGATATCTTGTGCATATGATGGCTTATATTTCAACATAAAGATAAAATATGCAAGTACTTGTATAATAAACCAAGACTTGTATCCCCCCTCTCCCTAAAACATGAAAATCTCAAAAAAAAAGTGGGGGCATGAACTCACCTTGAGTGGATTTGTGGGTTGTTTGAGGAGATGGTGTGAAGATCTTCAAGCCTAAACAATTAAATGTGGTTGATGAATTCTCTTGGAAATGGTCTTATCCTAAGAGCTTTTAACATATAATAGCGTGTGTAAATAAGACGAACTTAACATGAATGGGTATAAAAACACTAGATCATCAAGAAAAACTTACCAAAATACTAAGATTAAGCTTGGAGATTTTTGAACTTGGGAGCTTGGACTTGATCTTTCTTGAGAGAATAATGAAGTAATAGGAGGTGGAATGGAAAATAGTGGGGGTTGTGGGAAAGATCTCGTCCAAGATAAGGTGGCAAAATGATGGGATGTTTACTTGGTAATCTGTTGGGTCTTTACTTGGTTATATGTTGGATATTAATTCTTATGGGAAATTGTTGAACCATCAAGTCAAGAAGTCAACTCCCTTATCTCTTTATCCCACCGAAATCACCTTAGGAAGAATCAAATGGGTGATTTCGGCTATGACATGATCGAAATCACATTGTACCCTAGGTGATTTCGGTCCTAGTCCCTCCACAATGTTGTTTTCGGTCTTAGTGAGTTGGATCTTAGGTGTTTTCGGCCTAGGATGTTCTAGGTTGGTGATTTTCGGCCTCCTTATAGCCGAAATCGCAAGGTGGGTGGGGTACTAGGCCAAAAGCTATAAAGTAATGTTTTAAATTCATGATTTATGTTCCAATTATTTGGATTTTCTTGGAATTTAAGTGTTTACTACAAACATGATTTTCAAAATATGCATATATACATACATATACACTTATACAAATGATGCCCCTTTGTCTTTCAAAATTTTATTGCAACAAGGTTACATTGTGGTTGTACTTATACATAGCTATATGTTAAACCTTGCTTAATCCAAAATTTTCCAGTTGTCACATTGTGTGTTGGAAATCTTCGAGGTATCTTTTCCGATAAACTTGATTCTGATCCCCATGGGGATGTATGTGTGATTGTGGGCATAGATTGCCATAGTCGCTTCGGTGCCATGATCGACTACGAGGGTCAACGAGTGGTAGTTCGAACCCTCAGTGGGGGAGAACTGATTGTCTACGGTGAGGGCACCAAATTGGGATCAGAGTTTTGTTCAGCTGTCAGGGCTCGACAGTACATTCAGCACGGGTCTGCGGGTTATTTAGCATATGTGGTGGATACGCGGGTCGGGGATCAGACCACGTTTTCAGAGGTTCCAGTAGTCAGGGAGTTCGCTGACGTGTTCCCGGATGAGTTACCCGGAGTGCCTACGGAGAGGCAGGTCGAGTTTAGGATCGACCTAGTGCTAGGTGCGGCCCCTGTCGCCAAGTCACCGTACCGGTTGGCACCACCAGAGATGCAGGAGTTGTATTCACAGTTGCAGGAACTGTTGGGCAAGCAGTTCATTCGTCCAAACAGTTCTCCGTGGGGAGCGCCGATTCTCTACGTCAGGAAGAAGGATGGTTCACACCAGATGTGCATTGAATACCGAGAGTTGAACAAGTTGACGGTGAAGAACCATTATCCACTCCCAAGGATAGATGATCTTTTCGATCAGTTGCAGGGAGCATCCTGGTTCTCCAAGATAGACCTAAGGTCCGGGTACCATCAGGTCAAGGTTAGAGAGGAGGACGCGGAGAAGACGACGTTTCAGACTCGTTATGGGCATTACAAGTTCGTGGTGATGCCGTTTGGACTCACCAACGCACTGACAATTTTTATGGACCTGATGAATTAGGTCTGCAGACTGTTGATCGATCGCTCGGTCATCGTGTTCATAGACGATATCTTGGTGTACCCCAAGACCTGAGAGCACCATGAGGAGCATCTTCGGGAGCTATTGGGAGTTTTGAGGCGAGAACGAATTTATGTCAAGTTCTCAAAGTCCGAGTTTTTGTTACGAGAGGTTCAATTCCTTGGACATCTCGTTAACTAGGAGGGGATTTTGGGTGATCCGGCCAAAATCGAGGCGGTTATGAATTGGGAGGTTGCGAAATCTCCCTCAGATATCAGGAGATTCTTGGGATTGGTTGGGTACTACCAGAGATTCATACAAGATTTCTCCAAGATTGCAGTACCACTCACTCATCTGACGAGGAAGGGGTTGGATTTCCGGTGGGGCCCTGAGCAGCAGAGGGCATTTGAGACCCTCAGACAACGACTTTGCGAGGCTCCAGTCTTGACTTTTCCAGAGGGAGTTGAGGATTTTGTAGTGTTCTGTGATGCATCCATCACGGGACTCGGAGCGGTCCTCATGCACAGAGGACGAGTGATAGCCTATACATCGCGGTAGTTGAAGCTGCACGAGATGAGATACCCTATTAAAGATCTGGAGTTGGGAGCGGTGGTATTCGCTCTCAAGATTTGGAGACGTTACCTCTATGAGGTATACTATACCATATACACGGACCACAAGAGTCTGAGGCACATCATGGATCAGCTGAACCTGAACTTGAAATAGCGCAGGTGGCTTGACATAGTCAAGGATTATGACTGCAAGATCCTTTACCATCCTGGTAAAGCGAACGTGGTTGCAGACACTTTGAGCCGCAAGTCAGCTAGATCTTCTACTCCAGCGACATGTGTGAGGATATCAGTGGATTCTCCACTTGTGAGCTTGATCAGGGAAGCTCAGGTTGAGGGTTGGCGACAGGAGAATTGGAAGCTTGAGAGGATTATGGTTGAGAACACCCAGTTTGTGCAGGATAGTCGGGGATTACTAACCCTTTGCGGTCGGTTCTGGGTTCCGATGTCTAGTGGGGTAAGACAGATTGTTCAGGAGGAGGCTCATTAGTCTCGCTTCTCTATTCACCCGGGGGCCACCAAGAAATACCATAATTTGCGATTAAGTTACTAGTGGCCATGCATGAAGAGGGAGATTGCATGGTATGTTGAGAGGTGCTTAACCTGTCGGATCGTCAAGGCCGAGCATCAGAGGTCGCATGGTCAGTTGCAGTCTCTGGAGATTCCCATGTGGAAATGGGAGCAGATCACGATGGATTTTATCACCAAGCTGCCAAGGACGGCGAAGGGATGTGATGCTATATGGGTCATCGTGGATCGATTGACCAAGAGTGCCCACTTCTTAGCGATACGGGAGAGTTCATCGGTCAATAAGCTGGCCGACTTGTATATCTGCGAGATCGTTGCTCGCCATGGGGTGCCGGTCTCAATTGTCTTAGACCGTGATGTTCGGTTTACCTTTCGTTTATGGCAGAAGTTCCACAAGTAACTGGGCACGTGGCTGCATTTGAGTATAGCCTACCATCCGCAGACAGACGGCCAAAGTGAGCGGACCATATAGAATCTCGAGGATATGCTGAGAGCCTGTGTTAATGACTTCGATGGGAGCTAGGACTCCTACCTACCCTTTGCAGAGTTCTCCGACAACAACAACTTTCATTCCAGTATTGGTGCTCCACTGTAGGGATGAAAGTGGGTCCAAACCCGGACCGGATGGAACCGGACCCGTAAAACCCGGAATCGGTTAACGAGATTTTTAGAACCGGACCGGTATATAGGAATTGGTTCCGGTTCGGTTCCGAGTACGGTACCGGGTAAAGTGGGTCTAGAACCGGAAAACCCGGAAACATCAAAGTGGGTAGGTTGGGATTGGATAAAGTGGGTTTAGAACCGAAAAACCCGAAAAAACCGGAATTTTTTGGTAATTACTTACTACTTAGTGGGTTGAACTTTGAAATTTTCATATTGATATCCCGACTTTGGGGGACTGTAACTCATTGAATATGAAACCAAAATTAACAAAATTATAGTCAAAAATCATGTACAGACTCTAACACCCACTCTGGAAAAAACCTTATGTCAATCCGACTTGAAACGAATGAGAAATGCATGTGTTAAAATTTTCACAGAATACAAAGTACAAAAACAAATAGCTGAAAAGTTGAAAATTTTCAGTTTTGATATCCCGATTTCGGAGGACTGTAAATCATTGAATATTAAACCAAAAATGACAAAATTATAGTCTAAACTCATGTACAAACTGTTAACTATAAGTTGGAAAAAACGACATGTCAATCCGACTTCAAACGAATTAGATATGCATGTTTTAAAACTTTCACCAAACACAAAAAAACTGAAAAACTAAAAACTTCCAGCTTTGATATCTCGACTTTGGGAGACTGTAAGTCAATGAATATAAAACTAAAAATGGCAAATTTATAGTCTAAAATCATGTACAAACTCTAAACTACATGTTAGAAAAAACGCATGTTAATCGGAGTTGAAACGAATGAGATATGCATCTTTTAAACGTTTCATAAAAACCGGTTACGGCCCTAAAATTGGTTCCGGTTCCTAACATCGGTTCTGGTTTTTAGACCCAGTTTACCAGGACCCGATGGACCCAAACCCGGATTACCTGGAACCCAGATAAAGCCAATTTTCAAACCCGAAACCGGAACCGGTTCTATATATTCTGGTTCTAACGGTTCCGGTTCGGTTTTCCGATTCAAAATCTCATCCCTACTCCACCGTATGAGCCGTTGTATGGACGGAGATGTCGCACCCCAGTCTGTTGGGGTGAGATCGGTCACAGACTGATGGGACGGACAAAGGTAGTTCTGCAGACTATCGAGAGGATTCAGTAGATCAGACAGCGCCGATCTGAGCTGGAGTTTCAGGTGAGAGACATGGTATTACTTATGGTCTCACCCTGTAAGGTTGTGATTCGCTTCAGGAAAAGGGGGAAATTGGGTCCTCGATACATTGGGCCATTCAGGATCATCGCCAGGGTTGGCAAGTTGTCGTATAGACTGGATCTCCCGGAGGATCTTAGTTAGGTCCACAACACTTTCCATGTGTCACAGTTGCGAAAGAGCATATTAGATTAGGAGGCAGTGGTATCCTTGGACGATATACAGGTCGACGAGAGCCTGAATTACGTGGAGAGGCCAGTGTCCATTCTTCAGAGGAAAGTGAAGGTTCTACGGAACAAGGAGGTACCATTGGTAAAGGTATAGTGGTAGCACCGGAGGGGATCCGAGTGGACTTGGTAGCCGAAGGCAGAGATGCGAGAGCATTACCCCAAGTTATTTACCGCATCAGACTTTGAGGACGAAGTCTGGTTCAAGTGGGGGAGAATTATAACAACCCGACTCCTAGGTATAAAAATTTAAAACTTATGGTCACCTTCTTATACCTACTCGATGAGTTGGATGCCCCAACTCGTCATGTAGAAGCGGATCAGGCCGCGTGATTTATGAGGTCTACTCGACGAGTTGGAGGATCCCAACTCGACGAGTAGGAGCTAAATGGGAAAACCTTAATTTTCAGGGTTTGTACCCTTTTTAAAGGACTTAACCCACATCTTTTGGCCTCCCTTATCACCTCATTACCCAGAGAAGGAAACCTTAGCCGTTCTTTACTACTCCTTTGTGCTTGTGAGGCTAAGAGAGTGTTTTTGGTGCATTTGTTGAAGAAGTTTCAAGGTTGAAAAGCTTGTAACGGGAAGAAGCTTGTAGATCCAACATCTACGTCGTTTTGGCTACCATTTGAAGGTAACAAGTTGTTACCTTGATCATTCTAGCATTAGATCTCCTTATTCTTGGGTTTAAGGCCATTTTTAGCATATTTGTGGATCATTTCGGTATTGGGCATGATTTGAAGTTGTAACTTTAGATCTGAACTCCTCTAAGTCCTTATAGTCATAAAGTTATTGAATTTATCAAGCTTTGGCCCTTCTATTTGGCTTAAACCTCTCCCTTAGCTTGGTTTTGGCATTTAGGACCTTGCATGCACGTAAAGTTTGCAACTTTACGTGGAAACCATGCCCTAGGAGGCTATATCTGCAATTTGGAGCCTTGGTCTTGCTTAAAAGCGTCTGAATGAGAAATGGACTGAAGGGACTCAACGAGTTGCATGGTCAACTCGACGAGTCGGATGAGGATTGCCTGTATTGGTTCTGCATGGACTCAGCGAGTCAGTGAGATGACTCGACGAGTTAGTTAGGGTTTTTCCCGACATTTGGACACCGCATGGACTCGACGAGTTGTCTGGAAACTCGGTGAATCAACTAGGGTTTTCACGAGTTCTTAAGTTTTGGAAGGACTCGACAAGTTAGTGGGCTACACTCGACGAGTTGGGTCAACATGGACTGTTGACTTTGAATTCGACCAAGGGTTAACCAGTTTGACTTCTGGGGTATTTTAGTAATGTGGGAATTTATGAAAATGGATCATTGGTGGATATAGGTGATTTAGTTTGGAGCTGTATTTGGAGAGTTTGACATTATCATCCTGAGCTACTTGATAGGTGATTTGTCCTCACTATACTAATAGGGTTGAAGGCACCAATGCCGGCCCTTTTCAGATTTGTATCCGGGTAGACCTGGCAATGGGGCGGGTTTGGAGAGAATCGACCTTGATCCAAACCCTTTTAACAAATTTCAAAATCCGATCCAAACCCGCTCCGTAACCCGCAGAGTTTTGAATAATCAAACACATACCCTTATCCACCGAATCAGCAGATATCCAAACCCGCCCCGTAACCCGTAGGTTTTTTGAATAATCAAACACATTTTACTTAAATCATAAAATCACAGTTGATAAATAACCTTATTGATTTATAAATGAAATTGGTGATTACATGATGAAATATAAATGAATTGAAATCATGACTCTTGGGAGAAGACTGGAAGTCCAGAAGTTGAGTCATCGAGTCCTATGTAAAAACAATTTAGTCTTTGTCCTTTTCTCTTTGGACTTCTGATTGGAATTTAATGTAAACTTTAGGTAATATAAAATATAAATTTATATTTCTAAAATTTATATGGGGCGGGTTATAAACGAAGCGGATCGGTGATGATCCATACCCGACCCTTTTAATAAAAGGGTTAGCGGGTACGGGTCGTTAACGGGTAAACGGATCAAAAACTATGCTCCAAACTCATATAATTGTTAAGGGTTTGGATCGGATCAGGGTCAAAACCCGCTCCATTGCCAGGCCTATATCCGATTATCCGGGTTTATTGCATGATATACTTATTAATTTGCATCTTGGTAGTTAGATTGGTGATATGCTTAGTGACCTGGTAGGTTAGTATCCTGGTATATATGATAATGCTATGTTAGTGACTGGTTAGGTCGGTATCCAGGTATATAGGATGATGCTATGATTAGTGATCTGTTAGATCGGTTTGACTATTATACATGCTAGCATATGATATTTATGTGCACATGATTGTTTGATTTGGGGGTTGCGTTGAAGCGGACCTGCTTTGTCCTAAAGGCCAACATACACGGGGTGAATCGGATAGACTGCATGCCCGGGAGGGCATACTAGTCAGGCTGAAGGCTCAACGAGTGGTCCGGATAGGCTGAAGGCCCTGAGAGGCGATCCAGACATGTCGATGGCTTGAAGAGTGGTCCAGATAGACCGATGGCCTTGCGAGGTGGTCCAGTCAGGCTGATTGCTCATTATGCATGCTGTTTGTTTATATGATATTGATATGGTTTGTATGGCGTTTGTAACATCCCATTTAAAATATAATAATTAAATAATAAACCCAGAACTCCGAGAAGTAATTTTTTATTATTGTTTTATATTATTATTGTCTAAAATTAATTAAGAATTAGTGGGTTGTTGGTTTCGGGAAGCCAAATGACAAGAATTGAATCTCTAGGGGGTTAAAATGTAATTTCGGGATTTATTTTGAAAGGAAATTATGGAAGCAGGGGTCAAAGAGTAAATATTGGACTCATTTTGTAAGGATTTTAGAAGGCAGGGTGGAAATGGTAATTTTTGGATCGAAATTGAAAGAAGAAGGGTGAGGAGGGACTAATGTTGTCATTATGGGATAAAACTTAAGGAGTCGGGTATATAGCCTCACTGCCGTCAAACCCTAACCCTAAACCATTCATGCTCTAACCGTCACCTTTCCCCCTTATGCCTCCCATCGCCGGCCTCCACCTACTCCTCTACAACTTCCGGCGCCGCACCACGTTGTGACTCCCCAACCGCACCTCCCTTCATCTCATTTTTCCGATCAGTGAATGGCCAAGAATGACCACAGGACTGCCGCCACCCTTATTTTCCACCTCTTCAGCCGTCATCGCTGGCCACTGTCGGGAAGGAAGAAACTCTTGGGTGTTGTTCGATGTTATTGCTTCCGGCAACGGATCTCCTCTCCTCTCTGTTCTGTTTGCTGATACGTCGCCACCACCGCTCGAGTGGCTGCCCTCCGCCACTTGTTCCTTCGCGGTTGGATTGACGTGGCCGTCGCCGCCACGATGTTGTTCTACGGTGGCCAATATTCTCCACCGCTGTTAGTGCGGGTGTGTGTGTTTTTCATTCGTGTCTCTCAATCTTGAGGGTGTCACGGATTGCTGCTGCCGGAAAACCAAGGAAAAACCACCATGGCTTCCGCCATGTATAGCCGCCTGCGGCCATAAGGTGGCTACGTGTGTGTGTAATTTTATTGTTGTGTGTGTGTATGTATTTAGCTTAGTGTATGTGTGTGTACGATTATTGGTTATCGTGCTGTAATATTGTATTGATCGGAATAATAAAAAGGAAATCCGTTACCACCACCGTGATCCGTTGTTGACCACCACTACCCGAGCTGGTAGTGGGTGGTGCCCTATTGCAAAACCCTGATTGACCTAATAAAACCCTAATGGCCCAGTAAGGCCCAAAGCGACCAAGAAGCCCAACTAATTGACTAATGGGCTAGTATTGGGTAGGAAACCCTAATTAGAGTTTGGAAAACCCCAACGGCATAAAACCCTAATTTTTGAGAATTAATCGGGATACACACGGGAATTATTTAATAACTTGAAATATTAAATAATAATCATTGGCAAATTAACCTAAGTCAATATTAGACTTATCACATTAAGTCCTTAATGGGTTAAGTAAGAAACACTTAATACTAATCATCATTTCATGTGAAACCCTAATTTCACTTGGACTTTGTGTTCGACTTTCTATTGGGTTTTTGGCGATTGGACTATTAATGGGCTTTCCAAGAATAAGCAAATGGATTAAACAATTATATGGGTTTTAGGACAAGGCCCATGTAAAGGACTTGGGCCCAATTTGGAAAACTGGGCCATAGATAGGCCATAGTATGGGCCTTTATGATTAGGTGATATTGGGCCATTAGAATGTTGAATGTTGGACTGGACTAAATGGTTGGGCCTTATGGTAAGACCTTATGAAGGTTTGGGCCCAATTTGGAAAATTGGGCCATATGTTGGCCTTTGGCCCATTAATTGAATTTTGGGTCTTTAGAGTGTGAGTTGGACCTTTGGCTTGGAACCCAATTATTAATTAGGTATTGTTTGATGTTGGCAGTTCGGGAATCTGTCAACCAACAGCTGGAGTTTCATCTGCGAGACTTCAGCAGTGCCAGGTGAGTTATCCTCCCTATATGAACAAGGTTTAAGGCACTAAGGCCGACCATTTATGGATTGTATTCAGATTATTATATGATATGCCTATTGGTTTACATCCTGGTAGTTAGGATGCTAAGTTAGTGACATGTTAGGTCAGTGTCCTGGTTATAGGATCATTGTTATGCTTGTGATCTGTTATATCGGTTTGACTATTATATGCATGTTATTGTTTGTATGTTATCCATGTGCATATGTTTGTTTGTTTGGGGGTTGGGTTGAGGTGGTCCTGCTTCGTGTTGTAGGCCAACATACCTGGGGAGGTCCGAATAGGTTGTAGGCCCTGAGGAGGCGGTCCAGTTAGGCCGAAGGCCTGACGAGCGGTCCGGATAGGCTGTAGGCCCTACGAGGTGGTCCAGTCATGCCGAAGGCTCGGGAGCGGTCCAGATAGGCTGTATGCCCTGAGGAGGCGGTCCAGTCATGCTGAAGGCTCATTATACATGTTGTTTGTTATTATTTTACTGTATGTTATATGTTGGTATTTTGGGGGTAACTCACTAAGCCTTCGAGCTTACATCTATCGATTATTCTTTCGGGTATTACAGATATCTCGACAAGGCGAAAGCGTGACTGTAACGACCCAATTTTTACATCCAAAAATTTCATTTTTAAACATTACTTTAGAAAACATTAATAATTAAAAACATTGTTTGATCAAACCACATCACAACGTAAACCATGTCTAAAAGACAAATCATACAACCAATCGAAATATCAGAGTATAAATCCCAGAGTAATCTCGTAAATGCGGAAACCAGTGTGTGTGCATGATGTTCCGCTACCGCGCCGACTCCTTCCCCTTCGATGAAGAGCTACCTGAACCAAAACTGTAAACTGTAAGCACAAAGCTTAATGAGTTCCCCCATAATACCTCATACCATGCAAGCATATAACATACAACATTCAGCTAGGAGTTACGGGCCTCGCCCACACTCATGAAGATACGGGCCCTGCCCACACTTCGCTAGCTGGGAGATACGGGCCTCGCCCACACTCGTGAAGATACGGGTCCTGCCCACACTTCGCTAGCCGGGAGATACGGGCCTCGCCCACACTCTACTATCCGGGAGATACGGGCCTAGCCCACACTCCTCTCTCAGAGAGATACGGGCCTTGCCCACACTCAGCCGCTAACTCATAATATACAAGTATCACACAGACAACAAGTATAGACAACTCTATCATACCGACACATATATCATACTTAACTAATCCAAGAGATACAGGCTCGGCCCACACTCTAGTGCTAACATCTCGTCTACACGGGTCGGCCTTGGTGCCTTAGACCCGTTCCTACTGGAAGGAAACTCACCTCGAAATAGCTGCTGGTCTGTGTGGGAATTGACTGTCTGCTGCTGCTGCTGCTTCGGAAATCCTCCGGCTATAATTCCCACAAAACACTCAATCAAACACCGCTAACTGACCCTCGGGTAAATTGACCATTTTACCTTGATCAAGTTAAAAGTCAAAGCCAGAGTCATCTTTCAGTTAACCCGACTCGCCGAGTTGGCTTCCCAACTCGCCGAGTCCTTATCCAATCAATTGTCCTGCAACCCGTCTCTACTCGTCGAGTTGGGCGTTGACTCGACGAGTTCTCCTTCTAAACTGATATCCAAGTCCTTCATCCTACTCGCCAAGTTGTATGAACAACTCGCCGAGTTCATCTTCATCCGAAGAACAATTCATGCTGTGACTCACTGAGTTGTATGAACAACTCGCCGAGTTTGTTCTTGATCTAAGAAGATTGCCTTGAAGTCGCCGAGTGAGGGCGTTGACTCGCCCAGTTCCTTCATGGGTGAGTTCGGCTACCAACTCACCGAGTCCACCCAGGACACACTACTCAACTCGACACAATGAAAAGGGGACAAACTCGGAGAGTCACGACCAGACTCGCCGAGTCAGATGAGCGACTTGCCGAGTCTGCTTCATGCAAAAGCCATATACGCGATTTTGCTCGAATCCAGTCCATGCCATTCATAGATATGGGCTCCTAGGGCCTGGTTTACACGTAAAGTTTCCAACTTTACGTGTAGATCATCACCAATAAAGGTTCTAAGGCTCAAAGTGCACCAAAAGGGGTAGATCTAGGGCTTGTGTGCAATATGACTCCATAAAGGCAGTAGATCCAAGCTCCAGGGACTAAATAGAGTCTAGATCTAAAGGCTAACAACTTGAATCAACCAATAATGCACAACCAAGCTTGGGACATGGTTCAAGAAGGACTTTAATGGAGTAATAAGCATAGAAACAGAGGAAAAACGAGTTATACCTCCAAGAAATTACTGAGAGAACACAAAGGTGCTTGGCTTCCTTCCCTTCCTCTTGATCTACTCCTCTTCCTTCCCAAAATCTTCAAGGAAACATACTAAAAAGCCTCAAACTCACAAAAACAAGGGCTAGAATGTATGGAGAGCTTCTGAGGGTGAAGGGGGCGGAGTTGGGGCGCAAATGGTCGTTTAAATAGGGTGCAAACCCTTGGAAATTTGGGTTTCATCAGACAGTGCAGACTCGTCGAGTCCATAATATGGACTCGTCGAGTCGCCAACTTAACCGTGTCCCAAGTCTCGTCTCTACTCGGCGAGTCGGGCCTCCAACTCGCCGAGTCCAAGGCCAATAATACAAAATACTCAGATAAATCTTACATACCAGGAACCAGGTGCTACAAATCTCCCCCACTTATTTTAGACTTCGTCCTCGAAGTCTGCTGCTTGATCCTGAAACAGCTCGGGGTAATGCTCCATCATCTCTTCCACCGGCTCCCAAGTCCACTCCGATCCCTTCCGGTGCTGCCATTGCACCTTCACGAGTTCCACTCGCTTGTTCCTCAAATCCTTCGACTTCCTGTCAAGGATTGCGACTGGACGCTCAATGTAATTCAGGCTGTCATCAACCTATATATCCTCTAACGGCACTACCGTTGAATCGTCCACTAGGCACTTCCGCAGCTGAGAAACATGGAAAGTGTTGTGGATCTGGATGAGCTCGACTGGCAGATCCAGCCTATACGCCACCTTGCCCACCCGGGCTACAACCCTGAACGGCCCAATATACCTCAGGCCCAACTTGCCCTGCTTCCTGAATCGAATGACGCCCTTCCAAGGCAACACCTTCAGGAGAACCATATCCCCAACCTGGAACTCTAGGTTGGATCGACGCTTGTCGGCGTAACTTTTCCGCCGACTCTGCGCGGTCTGAAGCCTGCTCCGAACCCGTTGAATCCTCTCGGTAGTCTTGAGCACCACTTCGGTGCTCACCATGACCCTCTGACCAACCTCTCCCCAGCATATCGGGGTCCTGCACCTTCGTCCGTACAGCATCTCGAATGAAGGGCGGTCGATACTCGCGTGGTAGCTGTTGTTGTACGAGAACTCAGCCAAGGGAAGATAAGTATCCCAGCTACCACCGAAGTCTAGCACGCATGCCCGCAACATATCCTCCAGAGTCTGGATGGTTCGCTCGCACCCTGTGCTAAAATGTAACTGAGTGCCCAATGCGTCATGGAACCTCTTCCAAAACCTGGAAGTGAACCGCACATCTCGATCTGATATCACTGACACTGGCACCCCGTGCCGCGCTACTATCTCCCTGATGTAGATATCGGCCAACTTTTCGGCCGAGATGCTCTCCTGGATCGAAATAAAATGGGCACTCTTGGTCAATCGATCCACGATGACCCAAATCGAATCTACTCCACGCGCAGTCCTGGGAAGCTTCGTGATAAAATCCATCGTGATATCTTCCCATTTCCACAGTGGAATATCCAACGGCTGCATCTTACCATGCGGCCTCTGATGTTCGACCTTGACCTTCCTGCAGGTCAAGCACCGCTCGACGTACCAGGCCACATCCCGCTTCATGCAGGGCCACCAATAATCTAGACGAAGATCCCTATACATCTTCGTCGCCCCTGGATGAATAGAGAAACGGGATTTATGCGCCTCTTCCATCAAGATCTGGCGCACGCCTCCGTGATACGGCACCCACACTCTACGCTGTAGTATCAATAGTCCTCGGCTATCATAATCGAAGGAGGAAACCTGACCCACCACACGCTCGCTCTTCCGATGCTCCTCCTTGATAGCCTCCTGTTGAGCCTCCTGAATTTGCTCCAACAGGGGAGTCACTACGGTCATTCTCATGCAAATATCCCTGATCGGCGCCAGCTTGCGGCTAAGCGCATCGACCACCACGTTGGCCTTCCTCGGGTGGTAGAGGATCTCGCAATCATAATCCTTCACCACGTCCGACCACCGACGCTGCCTCATGTTCAGATTCGGCTGATCCATGAGGAACCTCAAACTCTTGTGGTCCGTGTAGATGGTATATCGAACCCCATAGAGGTAATGCCGCCAAATCTTGAGGGCAAAAACCACCGCCCCCAACTCCAAATCATGCGTCGGGTAGTTCGCCTCGTGAGGCTTGAGCTGCCTCGAAGCATAGGCAATGAAATGCCCCCTCTGCATCAGTACTGTGCCCAACCCTGAAATGGACGCGTCACAGTAAACCACAAAATCCTCTACGCCCTCTGGCAGGGCTAAGATTGGCGCCTCGCACAATATCTGTCTCAGCGTCTCAAACGCAGCCTGCTGCTCAGGGGTACGGCTATCTTGGAGAAATCCTGAATGAATCTCCGATAGTAGCCTGCCAATCCTAGGAAACTCCGAATCTCAGATGGAGACTTCGGAACCTCCCACCTCATCACGGCATCGACCTTGGCCGAATCGACCAGAATCCCATTCTGGTTGACAAGGTGTCCGAGAAATTGCACCTCGCACAACTAAAACTCACACTTGGAGAACTTGGCATACAAGCTCTCCCTCCTCAGGGTCTCCAATATCTCTCTCAAATGCTCCTCATGCTCCTCCTGTGTCTTGGAATAAACCAAGATGTCGTCAATGAAAACTATCACAGACCGATCCAGCATCGGTCTGCATACGCGGTTCATGAGGTCCATGAACGCGGCAGGAGCTGAGCCCAAACGGCATCACCACGAACTCATAATGGGCATAGCGCGTCCGAAACGCGGTCTTCTGCACATCCTCCTCTCTGACCCTCATCTGATGGTATCCCGAACGCAAATCGATCTTGGAAAACCAAGACGCTCCCTAAAGCTGGTCAAAGAGATCATCAATCCTCGAAAGTGGGTAACGGTTCTTCACCGTTACCTTATTCAGCTCCCGATAGTCTATGCACATCCGGTGCGACCCATCCTTCTTCTTCACAAACAGGATCGGGGTTCCCCAGGGTGAACTGCTCGGACGAATAAATCCCTTGTCTAGCAGCTCCTGCATCTGCGTAGACAACTCCTGCATCTCGGGAGGAACCAACCGATACAGTGCCTTGGCTATCGGAGCCGCACCAGGAACGAGGTCAATCCTGAACTGCACCTGTCGCTCCGGAGGTATCCCAGGAAGCTCTTCTGGGAAAACATCTTCGAAATCTCGAACCACCGGAACCTCGCTCACTGTCGCCTTACCCGCTTCCTGGGTATCCATCACATATGCGACATATCCTGCGCATCCTTGCTGAAGATAGCGTCTAGCCCTCGCTGCTGAACATACAGTGGGTCCGCAATGCGGCCTCTCGCCATGAATCACTAACTCTCCCCCACCTGGGGTCCTGACTCGCACTAGCTGTTGTGCGCAGTCTATCACCGCCCCATTAGGGCTCAACCAATCCATGCCTATAATCATCTTGTTCCCGCGCAACGAAATGGGAACCAAGTCTACCAAGTAGTGCTCCTCAAACAAACGTAATACGCAATCCCGAAACACCATCGATGCTCGCACCGATCGATCATCAGCAATCTCTACCTCTAAAGGGCAATCCAATATGCCTGAAGACTCAGGAAACTTCTTGCTAAGCGCAAGGGAAACAAATGATCGGGAGGCACCCGAGTCGAACAACACGTGAACTGGGATGTCGTTCACATGGAACGATCCTAATGCATACATATACACACAGAGCACATATCAATATCATAACATCATAAAAAAAGTAGAGGGAAAGAATCATACCCGTCACCACGTCGGGTGCGGCGCTTTCCTCCTCGGTAGTCAGCTGAAATGCCCGGCTCCTCACCACCGGAGCCTCTGCCTTGCCTTGCCGGCCATCAGTGATCCGCAAGGTCGTTGGAGCTGGCGCCTTTACTGGCGCCGATGCTGTCAACTGGGGGCAATTGGCCTTCTTGTGGCCCTTCTGGTTGCAGTGAAAACACAACAACTCCAATGTCTGAATAGCCGAAACTGGAGTAGTACAATCCCTGCTAAAGTGCCCTGCCTTGCTGCACTTATAGCAGCCTGCTGATCCCATCCTACATGCTCCCTCATGCGTCCTGCCGCATTTCCCGCAGCGGCCAGGTCCCCCTTGGCCTTTCGGCCTCCTATCTGATCCCCTGGGCTTCTTTCCTGAAGCCCCAACCACCTGCCCCGCCTCTGCTTTCCTCTTCCGAATGTGCTCTAAATCAATCTACCTTTCCCTTTCCCTTGCCGCATTTCCCGCAACGACTAGGTCCCCCTTGGCCTTTCGGCCTCCCATCTGATCCCCTGGGCTTCTTTCCTGAAGCCCCAACCATCTGTCCCGCCTCTGCTTTCCTCTTCCGAATGTGCTCTAAATCAATCTCCCTTTCCCTTGCCCTGGCAAGCTGAAAAGCTAACATGCTCCCGGATATCTGCTCGAAGCATGTCATGATAGCGGGTCCTCCTCATGTCCTCATCGCCCGCATACTGGGGAACCAACAGTGCCCTCTCCCGGAACTTGGCGGTGATCTCCGCCACAGTCTCCGTCGTCTGCCTCATGTCCAAAAACTCCCTGGCCAGCTGCTGAAGCTCGACAGCCGGTGCAAACTCTGCCCTGAACCTGGTCACAAAGTCCGACCAGATCATAGCCTCGATAGTTGAGGCTCCCAACGAGTCACCCACTGACTCCCACCAATCTCGAGCTCGGTCTCGTAAACACCCGGCTACATACCTCACCTTCGACCCCTCGGGGCAGAAGCTAGTCAACTGTGCAGACTCGATGTCCGCAATCCATCGCCTGGCAGCAATGGGGTCTTTCACTCCATGGAAATCCGGCGCACCACTGCCCCTGAAGTCCTTAAAGGACAGCGTGCGAGATCCCAACTGGCCAGATGCCATGTCACTCCTGAACACCCTGAGGCGATCCTCCATCAACTCAATGATCCCTTCCTTGATCGACCCGAAGATAATGTGGGTCGACTCAAGGATACCCCTGGTGATCTCTGACGCGATGAACTCGCGTAGTCCCTCATCTACCGGCTCGGAACCTGATCTCGAACCTGACCCCTCTTTTGAACTGCCATCTATCGGCCTCGATCGAAGTACCACCATTATGCAATACATAATAACAATCATTAGTGATACTGATACTTCTTGAGGGATCACAACTACTTACAAGTTCCCTGGTCTTATCTTGGCCTTTCTTGGTTCGGGTACGGATCCTCTGCTTTCAGTAGTACGGGCCCATACTACCTTCCACATCTATCCGTACCTTCTTCAAGGACTGCCTCGACTCCACCAGATCCCTTCCACTACGGCTGATCACTGCTATACTCATCCTAGGCTTGCCCTAGGGAAATCTCAAGCTCCACCCTACTAGGTCCTCAGATGATGAAGGCCTCTTAGTAGTGCCAATTAACCATTACCTGAATACCATCACATGTGGTGAGGCTCGGATAATCCTTCGAGTAACAGGCTCATCCCTACAACGGTTAGACTCAGACGAGAGCTGCGCAATAGGGCCAAATCCAGCACTCTAAGATTATTCAACCCTGATCACATGTGACGTGACGTATTCACCTAATGGCTAACTCCCACCACTCAGAGTCCCTCAAAGCACAAAGCAAGCAGCATTCGAACTAAGGGAACAATCTCAAGCAAATCCGCTCTCATAGAGAGAAACTGATCTAGCATACAGAGCTAAACTCATACTATCAGGCATAACCTAACAGGCTATCCTACTGTTGTCTACTCGATTCTAGCATGCAATTTTCATACACTGAAGCACATAAAGCAGGCACATAAGGCATCACTACTAGATCCTTAGTCACATTCTAGCATGCTGTTCTACTGAAACTGATAAACACAACATAAGCTTGTATGGGTACTTTGGGGAATACTTACTTGAGCTCGGCCGGTTGCGCACATCACACACTCCGTTTCTTCTTAAAATACTTTACTTGACCTTTTAGAAAACGTTTTCTTTTTCAAAATCTTTTGACCCCTCGATTTGAGTTCAGACACCCCCCGAAGGTGTGTCCGAATCCCTCAAACCAGGGCTTTGATACCAACTTGTAACGACCCAATTTTTACATCCAAAAATTTCATTTTTAAACATTACTTTAGAAAACATTAATAATTAAAAACATTGCTTGATCAAACCACATCACAACGTAAACCATGTCTAAAAGACAAATCATACAACCAATCGAAATATCAGAGTATAAATCCCAGAGTAATCTCGTAAATGCGAAAACCAGTGTGTGTGCATGATGTGCCGCTACCGCGCCGACTCCTTCCCCTTCGATGAAGAGGTACCTGAAACCAAAACTGTAAACTGTAAGCACAAAGCTTAATGAGTTCCCCCATAATACCTCATACCATGCAAGCATATAACATACAACATTCAGCTAGGAGTTACGGGCCTCGCCCACACTCATGAAGATACGGGCCCTGCCCACACTTCGCTAGCCGGGAGATACGGGCCTCGCCCACACTCGTGAAGATACGGGTCCTGCCCACACTTCGCTAGCCAGGAGATACTGGCCTCGCCCACACTCTACTTGTCACAACTGGAAATTTTGTGTCATGTAATCTTAACATTCAAGTTAATGTGAATCAAAAACTTCAATCAAATACATTATGCAAGTACCACAAGTAGTCATCAAACAATTGGAAAACCCTAGAAGTTCTTGTTAAGTCTATTTTGGACTAGAACTTCCTTATTGGTTCCAAGTGGACCAATAAGCTTCCAATTGGACTATCAAGGGCTTAGAACCCTAATTGGGCTCTAATTGGACCCACACTAAATTATTTCAACATTTTGGGCCATATTGGGCCTAGAATGAAATAAATTAATGACTATGAACCATAATTAACCTAATTTGACCCTAACTAGTCATAAAAATCACCTTTAAATTTATTTGGACCAAAAATCACTCAACTTAACCATGAAAATTGGGCTTAAGTATTTAAAGCCCAAACATTCTCTTTTTCCTCCAACATTTTCGGCCCAAATCAAGCCCAAGAGAAAGGTTTGACTTTCTCATGCCACCTCACTATTAACCAAAGGACTTCCATGCAAGAAACTCATATCTCCATGCAAACATCACCTCAAATATCATTTCTTCTTCTCTCCTCTCTCACTCTCGGCCATACTCACACACACAAACTCACAAAAATCTCTCAACTCTCTCAAGAACACTCCCTTCTTCTCCATCCAAAATCTCGAAAAATAGGAAGCATTCAAGGAAGTTCTTCCACAAAAATCATCATCTAAGGTAAGGTTTTGTTTGGATCTATGACTTGTATTCCTTATTTATCAAAAATCTCTTCCTAATCCATGCAAAAATCGTGATCTTGCACCCTAAAACCATCTCAAACTCGAGATATACCAAGGAAGGGAGCTAAGGCCAAAAACACTTCATTTTCCTTCCATTTTCTTTGCAAAACCGAGCCCCCACACCCAAGGTGAGCTTCATACCCCCTATTTTCTGTTTTTATGAGTTTTTTTTTGGGGGGGGGGAATACAAGTGAAAGTGTAGATCTATATGTGTTTGTATACCTTGTATGATTTCCATGCTTATATGTATGCTTCTATGTGTTTTAATGTTGGATCTAGCCATAAAACCCCTCAAAACCGAGATATAACTGATGTTTTATGATCTTAGCTTCAAATATATTTCTACACACAAAGTGTTTCAAGAAAAATGGCTAAGTGGTTTAGTAATAATTATCTTTGGGTTGAAAACACAAATTTTGGGCCTAAAATGTGAAAAATACAAAATTAAGGGCCCAAATTGACATTTCACAGATTCTGATGGATGAAGTGTGCCAAAACAGTTTCCATAGAATTATTTCTGGAATTATACTCAATTAGAGGATTAAAAACATAAATTTCAAGCTTAATGGGCTAAAAATGAAAATTTCGGCCCAATGAGGCCCATTATGCGAATTTTTCTGTTTTGGAGGGCCAAAACTGTAATTTTCTGTAAAACAGTGGACTATAAGTGTCCCAAATCCTTTTCAAAGGTTTAAAATGCTTTTTAAATTTAAAAAGGACCAAAGTTGCAAAAATTTTCCAATTTGGGCCAAAATTGTCAAAATTGCGAAAAGAAGGGTTAAAACCGAGAAAACTGCATTTTCAGGGACTTAAACTGTTTTCTATGGAAAATATGCTAAAAAATATTAATTTCAATAATTTTTGGTGTTAAAATGTCAAGAAAAATAGTTTAAGGACCAAACCGGGAAGTATTTAATAAAAGGGTTGAAAATGTAAATTTTACAAACAATGAGGGGCTGAAAAACAGAAATATTTCAAGGCTAATTCAATATGTACAATTTGATCAAATAATGGCACCGCGACTATCGACGAAATACAACTCATTACAATACCAAAAGTCGTTGTTAAACGAATTGGCTCGGTCTCGAGCCAATAGAAATCTACAACTACTAACTCCACGACACTACGATTCATACAAGTAATGATTGGTAATACATATACATACGAGTGTGCACAGACGTCTACGCACCATCTTCGGGCCCCAAAAGTGTAAAATCTTGCTTGTTGGGCCTAGCTAGCCCAATGACCTGATCTTAAGGCCCGAAGACGCATATTTTTCTACGAGGTGTTGAGTTTCACCGACTTGGCACAACGTAGAGTGACTTTCAATGGCTTGTATACCACTGGTCCCCAAGGGTCCTTGGTATTGCTAGAAGAGTCTGCATATTTTACGAGGCGGGTCGGGGACCCCTCGCACGCATATTATCCCCAACCGATTAATGGAGTTATCGAGGCCTTCGTGTCCTCTTACTCTTCGGATGCGGGACGACACCTAGTCAGGGCGATTGGATAACGCGATTAGTACTGACGACGCCTTCGGGAATCGTTAGTATAACTATAAACTGGGCGTTTGTGTAACGCGGGTTTGTAGTAAATAATCCTGCTCGAGAACCTTCCAACGTCGCCTGGGACTGACACTTCTATCTTCGTAATGGTTTCAACGCAACTTAATGGATTCCAAAGGAACTAGGGGAACATCGGGTTTTCCTAGGGTTTTTAATACATACAGATTTGAAATGCATACATCTTCAATGAACATTTTTTTTCACAAGTATAGAAACAAACAAGCATACTTATGGATCTTCACAAACGTTTTCAAAAGCTTTTCTTATCAGAAAATATCGGATTTTCTGGTGGTTTTTCAAACAATACAAACATTCGATTTCAAACACTACTTATGAACTCACCAACATTTCATATGTTGACGTTTTTCAAAATACTTGTATTCTCAGGGAACCAGTGAATCAAGGGAAACTATATTCAGTGACGGTTGCAGTTTATTTTTGTATGAATGGAACAAATTAATTTTTGGGATGTAATGTTTTAAACAATGTATGACATGTAAACACTACTGGTTGTACTATGTTAATGAATGGTGATGAATGTTGTTATGTTTCATATATATTCAATGTTATGGTATGCAATTGAGTCACGACAGCCCGCGGACGTTTCCACCGTCTGGTTCGGGGGTGTGACACTACTATCCGGGAGATACGGGCCTAGCCCACACTCCTCTCTCAGAGAGATACGGGCCTTGTCCACACTCAGCCGCTAACTCATAATATACAAGTATCACACAGACAACAAGTATAGACAACTCTATCATACCGACACATATATCATACTTAACTAATCCAAGAGATACGGGCTCGGCCCACACTCTAGTGCTAACATCTCGTCTACACGGGTCGGCCTTGGTGCCTTAGACCCGTTCCTACTGGAAGGAAACTCACCTCGAAATAGCTGCTGGTCTGTGTGGGAATTGACTGTCTGCTGCTGCTGCTGCTTCGGAAATCCTCCGGCTATAATTCCCACAAAACACTCAATCAAACACCGCTAACTGACCCTCGGGTAAATTGACCATTTTACCTTGATCAAGTTAAAAGTCAAAGCCAGAGTCATCTTTCAGTTAACCCGACTCGCCGAGTTGGCTTCCCAACTCGCCGAGTCCTTATCCAATCAATTGTCCTGCAACCCATCTCTACTCGTCGAGTTGGGCGTTGACTCGACGAGTTCTCCTTCTAAACTGATATCCAAGTCCTTCATCCTACTCGCCGAGTTGTATGAACAACTCGCCGAGTTCATCTTCATCCGAAGAACAATTCATGCTGTGACTCACTGAGTTGTATGAACAACTCGCCGAGTTTGTTCTTGATCTAAGAAGATTGCCTTGAAGTCGCCGAGTGAGGGCGTTGACTCGCCGAGTTCCTTCATGGGTGAGTTCGGCTACCAACTCACCGAGTCCACCCAGGACACACTACTCAACTCGACACAACGAAAAGGGGACAAACTCGGAGAGTCACGACCAGACTCGCCGAGTCAGATGAGCGACTTGCCGAGTCTGCTTCATGCAAAAGCCATATACGCGATTTTGCTCGAATCCAGTCCATGCCATTCATAGATCTGGGCTCCTAGGGCCTGGTTTACACGTAAAGTTTCCAACTTTACGTGTAGATCATCACCAATAAAGGTTCTAAGGCTCAAAGTGCACCAAAAGGGGTAGATCTAGGGCTTGTGTGCAATATGACTCCATAAAGGCAGTAGATCCAAGCTCCAGGGACTAAATAGAGTCTAGATCTAAAGGCTAACAACTTGAATCAACCAATAATGCACAACCAAGCTTGGGACATGGTTCAAGAAGGACTTTAATGGAGTAATAAGCATAGAAACAGAGGAAAAACGAGTTATACCTCCAAGAAATTACTGAGAGAACACGAAGATGCTTGGCTTCCTTCCCTTCCTCTTGATCTACTCCTCTTCCTTCCTAAAATCTTCAAGGAAACACACTAAAAAGCCTCAAACTCACAAAAACAAGGGCTAGAATGTACGGAGAGCTTCTGAGGGTGAAGGGGGCGGAGTTGGGGCGCAAATGCTCGTTTAAATAGGGTGCAAACCGTTGGAAATTAGGGTTTCATCAGACAGTGCGGACTCGCCGAGTCCATAATATGGACTAGCCGAGTCGCCAACTTAACCGCGTCCCAAATCTCGTCTCTACTCGGCGAGTCGGGCCTCCAACTCGCCGAGTCCAAGGCCAATAATACAAAATACTTAGATAAATCTTACATACCAGGAACCAGGTGCTACAGTGACCGTACACATCCTCGTGTTTTGGACTTATGGTTTCTGGGATACTCTGATATTAAACTATTTTGAAAACATTTTTGTAATAACTAATGGTTTATGGATCTTTGAAAAAGTTTTAAATTTGCTTGAATTTTATGGGTGTTACAACGTTGGTATTTTGGGGGAACTCACTAAGCTTCGGACTTATAGTTGTTGATTATGTTTCAGGTACTTCTGATGATCATGTGAAGGTGAAGGCGTGATCATGCACCTCCTTATGTTTTTATGATTTGATTATGGGATACTCTGACATTAAACATTTTTGAAAACAAATTTGTAATAATTATCGGTTTTTGAATGATTTAAAAATTTTAAATTGACTTGATTTTTTATGGGTGTTACACTTATTTGAGAATTAGAAGGCAAACTCTTAATTTTTTAGATTCAGTATGTTTGATAGCATCCTAATAAGAACCTCTTAATTAATCAATAGCCTCTTAAAAATTCAGACTTGGAACCATGTTTGAAATAAAAAAAGACACGCGTATCCCTCTTCTCTTCTTTATACTCCACGACACCACCGTCCCTTCTCCCTCCCACTCTGATCTTCAACTCTTCCTCTGCCTCCCTCCGCTAGCGACACCGCTGCTGCCAGTCCCGCCAGTGACACCGCCTCCGACACCCTTGCCATCGTCGCCTCCCTGTCTCTCCGACCTGGTGCTTCAACATCTTCCTGTCGCTTCCTATCCCAATAATACTCATACCTTCTGTTTTACTTTCATTTGTCCCTCTACCACCGATCGGTTCCCTATTGTCATCGTTCTCATCATTTTTCATTTCGATTTTGGATTTTGGATTTGTAGGTTTTTATTTTCAATTTTCTTTTTCGTTTAATAGCCCAAATGACCTGATATAGGATTGGATTCGGATTAGGTCATTTTGGTTTATGATTTGGTCATTGCTCATGTGATTTGCAGGTTTTGTGCATGGATTAGAGGTGGATGTTTTTTGTTTCTTATTTGGTTATTGCACTGTAATTAATTAATGATGTAGATTGATAGAAAATTGGATGAAGCATGAACGAAGTGTTGTTGTTGTATTCTCATGGATCTGTTTCAATTACCTTGAATTCTACACTTCCGATTCCTCCTCTTAATAAGAAAATGGTCTACTTTCCTTATTGGTCAATTACCTTGATTTTGTGATTTTTGTGAAGTAAAGGTATGTTAGATTTTCTGATTTTGGTGAAGTAATGTATGTTTAATTCTCTGATTGTTAAGATTAAATTGAAATTAGAATGCTATAATTGCTTATAGTTTTCCAAGCACAATGTTTTAATAAGAAATATATAAATGTTGAAAGTACAATGTTGTAATTGAAATAAATGATACAGAAGGGTAAAATATTCATTTTTATCATGCAGCACAAAAATTCAAAGATTCCAACCAAACAACATGTAAAAATTCAGATCTTAAAAATTCAGACCCTCTTAAAAATACAAACCTCTTAAAAATTCAGATATTGCCAAACAGCCACTAATTTTAAATACACAAATATGATCTCCTTATAAAGAATATTCAGAAACTCATTTGGGAAAATAATTTACTTTAACATTAACTTATTGAGGTTTTATTGGAGAAATAGTATAAAAAACTATTTTTTGCAAAATAACTTGGTTGCTAAAGTAATAATAGTAATAATGTTTGCTTAGAATTAGAGTAAAAATATAAACTACGATAAAAAGACATTCAACATATATAATTTAAAATAATTTAAAATTAGTAACACTAAATTTTGCCAACTAACTATAAGATGGTGTTTGTTTTTTGTCTGCAGATCTTCTTAGTCTCTTCTGTTTACGCCGTGCAGACCACACACAGACATTAGCCTTCGCAGACTGTTTTTTTTTAGATTGTAGACCTAAAAATGTCTGCGTGCCTCTTCTTGACGCAGATGTGCTCATGAGTCTTCTAACATCATCAGACATCTTCTAGCCTAAAAAAACACATATATTTTTAATTTTTTAATTTAAATTTATTCCAACTTTATTAATGATAAAAAATTTTGAAAAAAAAAGTTACAATATTTAAAAAAAGGTTCAACGACACAAACATGATATTTTTGACAAATTTATAAATAAAGATTTATTACAAATAGTGGTCGTTGAAGTTGTTTATATAATTATGAAAAAAAATCATAATATATTTTTATATTTTTATGCCAAATTTTATAAAACAATATTTAATACAATATTGTTAATTTCGTGGGAAATATTTATGGTACATTTTTAATTAATTTAATTGAAAAAATCGAAGTTTATTTGCATCCATTTATGTATCAAGTTCTTTGATTCCTAATTACAATGTTTAAGTATAACTTTACGACCAAAATTGTTGATTTTTATAAAATATATACATTAATTCGTATTATTTTTATTTTCACTTTTTATACAATAATAGATAAAAGTTGATCTACATTTGTTAATTATTTATAACAAAGTCATAAAAATATTTAAAAAATCACTTTGCAGTTTAAAAAAATCAGTTTATTTAGATTTTAGTTTATTTTAGTAGACTACAGGCATTAAAAAAAACAAACAATCTTTTTTTTAGACTGTAGACGTTTGGTCCACCTCTTCTACTGCAGAGGTCTATATATAGGTCCGCGGACTGCAGACATTTTGCCTCAGAAAAAACAAACAAAAGTAAAACAAAAACACTTATGAAGAAATGAAGTTCTATAAGGAAAGTTGTACAGAAATTAATACTTAAGAGGAAATTCTTGAAAAGAAAAATAAAACGACCTATAAAAAAGCTGTAGAAAGTTGTTAAAAAATAAGTTTTATAAAAGATTTAAGAAAAAAATTGTAAACAAAAGTTGTAGAAAATTTTGAGCATATAAGGGTTATATGAAATTTTGTGAAAAAGCTAAGAAACTTATTAATAATTTATAATAGATTTATTAAAAATTAGCTTATAGTTTTCTTCACTTGTATCATGAAACACTCATTGTAATAAACTGAAAAAATAAATTAACATATAAAGTAACTCGTGCTGTAAAACACAACCTAAATCTTTCATGTTATTTAATCAATAAAGCTTTTATTTAAAAGTACCAAAACCAAACTTAAAAGTAAATGAAAAATGCAAGATTCTTTTGTTTAATATTTTAAGAGGGAGTTGGTTGAAAATGCTCTTTGTTTGACTTTCATGTTTCAAGTTAATCATATATTCGGAAAGTTTTCTACTTATAAGGGGTTTAGATTATCACTAGGACTATTTTGTAAGGTTCTATATAGTATCATTTATTACTCTATCTTTTTCTCTCCTCTTATGTCGTGTAACCTTTCAGTAAGTATAGTTTTCATAATGTTATTTTTCCTTTTGGTTTCCACTTTATATTGTTGGTGTTTTTTGTGTTTGTTATGCATCGTTATTTTATAGCAAATTTCACACTTTCTAAGCTTACAATTAGTTTGTTGAACACTTGTATATAATTAAAAACTAGTACTACTTATAGTTTCTAGTTAGTTTTGCTAATCACGTCCTAATATATTTTATTTTCAGATATATTTTTTATTTTGTTATTTTTACCTTGTTAAAAATCAATCATAATTTAATTCCATTAATATATAAATAAATCCAATTCATGACCCACCTTTTCTATGATTTTACTAACCGAGAACTTGGTGAAGTGGGTTAATTGATGGATATGGATTGGGCATGCACGTTGCCTAACCTGTAAACACCATCCTACTAACATTTAAATACCATTTAGATAAATATTATACGGATGATGACAAAAACAAGCACCCCACAAAAATAATGATTCCAAGTGTGGAAATGATGGCTTTAAAAAAACTTATCATAACCATCATTTTGGAGGTTCACCGGAAAACATTGACGAAGCTATATGGGGTGGTGGGGTATTATAGAACTTCCAAAAAATATCTTATGTATATAAAAACAATTATTTGTAAATATAGTTTATGTTATTGAACCCCTAGATAAAGAGATAGTATCATGTTTTAATGAATGAGATAGGAAACCTATCGTAAAATATATCTTTTGTGATTGCTACAATAAGTGTAAAGATAATAAGTTACGGAATCTCTCATGGATGATCAAGTTTTAAATGATTGTTTGGTCACTTTTCATTGAGAAATATTTGTTTCTACAAGTCATCATCATGACAATATCATTGATCGATTTCAAGACATGATGATTAGAATGATTCAATTGTAACTTTTACTTAAATTATATTTTCTTTCGATTTACGACTTTAAATATTAAGAAACTTGTTACATTACTATCTTGAATCTTGAAAATGCTTGTATATCCCCGTATAAAAATTCCTGGCTCCGCCGCTGCCAGAAAACATTCGGACGTTCCATATAAAAAGTTTCAAGTTCAAATATATGAGGGGTTTTTGAATCCGAGAAAGATTTGTAAATGGTGGTTCTACATTAGAGAAGAAAGGGATCGATGACGTCATAAACACTGTTTAACTTAATGTTATTTATCTCATTCCATATGGGGAATTACAATAAAAAGAATGTGCTAAAACCCTTTTGATGGTTGATAAAAAAAAAAGGGGTCAATGACAACCCTTAGGCAAACATATTCATGGATTTATGGCGAAGAATAATACTGGAGATGTTAGTTGGAGTATCATAAAAACTTCAAACATAATATTTTTTTGCCATGCCATGTGCATAGTCTTTCCACACGACGGATCACCTACTCTATTTTAATTCCCAAATTAATTATTTAGCCGTAAACATGATTAGTCATGGATCGACATCTTAAAGTAGTGGTCTTATTAATCCTTAATACTATATATATATATATATATATATATATATATATATATATATATATATATATATATATATATATATATATATATATATATATATATATATATATATATATATATATATATATATATATATATATATATATATATATATATATATATATATATATATATATATGGTGTAGGAACAACCAAACATGAATTCAAACAAATTGATAAGCATTGTGTCGACAACACCCAAAATATAAAAATATAAAATATTCATCATAACTGTTTGGCCATAGATGATTATGATACTACTCTTCGGATTCGTCATGAGACCCACTTGTAATGGAAAAGTTTATAGACAAAAACCGGTCTCATCAAATAGCTAGATCACCATGTAGAAATAACTTTAATCAAGGTTTACAACAACAAAGGGTTTAAACAATTCATACCTCGAGGTGCACTCCGAAATCCATGATCATGGGGAGCAAAATAGCCCCCTATAATGATATATGCATGGATAGATTGGAACACCGATTAGCGAGTGCTAGCTATAATGGGATGAATAAAAGGGTACAAATTAATCTTTCAAGACAATATCTAAGCAACAATTGCAACAACTAGTTATCTAATGGCTCACAAGCCTCCTTTAATAGAAAGAAAGGCATGTAGCAAACTCACAAGTTCTAATGATGAAATAATTTTAGCTATTAAGCTAACCTTCTTTCAGTAGGTGGTAGGTTGACTCTAATCAAATCAGTTCTTAACCGGTTAGGTTTTTTATATGCCTTTGTATAAATGACTGATGCAATGTTGGTGGCTTTAGAGTCGTTGAGGTCTCGTTTCTTTTTGGGGTGGGAGTGGTTTAGATAGAAAGATTTCTTGGGATAAATACGACTTGGTGTTGAATGCTAAAGATAAAGAAGGGTTGGGCATTAGTAGTTTAAAGGGGTTTAACGTCACACTTTTGATAAAGTGAAGGTGGCGTTTTTATAATGAAGGTGATGCGCTTTGGGTGAGGGTGATTCATATATTCAAGGTTTACATGGTGGTTTGGGTTCGATCTCTTCTAAGCTGAATGGTAGGTGCATGGGTTACTGTGGTTCGTCTGTTTGATAGAATGAATGACCTCCATGTTATTCCACATTCTTTGTTGTAAAAGCATATTGGAAATGGAGGAGCTACCAGGCTATATGCTTTAGAATTGAACAAGGAGTGTTGGGTGTCTGATAAGTAGTTTGACGGTTGGTAGGTTTGGAGTTGGACTCATTCTTTTTGTGATGAAGTGGATACGACTTCTCAGTTGGTGAAGCTCACGAAGTTACTTGATCAAGTGCATCTTTAAAATCACTCGAATAGGTGAGAGTGGGGCATTAGTGCGGATAGTATCTTTGATGTGAGGAATAACAGAAAGCACATTGACAATATTATTTTGTAAGAATACAACATGGACAAGATGGTACAAAATGGTTGCTATAAAGCTCAATGTGCTTCTTTGGAGAGTAGGTTGCTGACTAGAGAGAGCTTTGAGTGAGGTTTAATATTCATTCTATTTTATGTCCAAAGAAGCACATTGAGCTTTATAGGTGTACCAAGAATAATAAAATTGAACATAATTTGTACATGTCCAATAGATAATTTCAATTCTATTATTAGTAACCATAAAAGAATACTACATGTTGTATTAGGGGTGAGCTCGTTCTCAACTAGTATCAAACCAAAAGTTACCACTTTTTTAGGGGGAATTCCTAATACTACAGAGAGAAGCAAAGTACAAGGTATTGTACCGGAACCTAGGGTGGCTATCCATGAAACAACACAAAATAAAATTGGGACGAAATTGAAATTTGTATTCGTGTTTGTGTCGTATGCAAAAAACACGTCATGTCATGTTGTATTCATGTTCAAAATTCAACATAAAATTAACACAATATTAACATATGTTTGTCGTGTTGTATTTTGTAGATTAATTTTGAATTTAAATAAACTAAAAGTTTATTTTATTTTATATTTTTGATGTTGGTCGTTTTTATCCAGTTTTAGTTGAGTCGTTTTTGTGTTAGTAAAACAAAACGCTATATCTTGTTGCATCACGTTTGTATCATATAAAAATTGTTGTCTTGTCATGTAGTGTCATCTAAAAACACAACACGAATGCGCAATTTGCTGCCCCTACCGGTACCGGTTCGATTCGATTCAGGAAAGTAGATTTACTTTGAACGTAGGTGTCAGATTGGTTGGTTCCAGACAGGACAGGTACTAAACCGAAAGATACCGATTTTTTAGGGTAATTTCTAGCACCAAATATCGAACCACAGTATAGGGTACGGTATTGGTACCGATTTGGTTTGCAAAAACAGGTCAAGATTTTCACCCTTACGACTAGAGGTCTATGCCTCTAAATATAATACACGAACACTAGTTACCCAAACATGATGTTGAGATGGAGTAATTAACACTAAATTTGGTGTTGTGATTGAGGTGCCGTTATATATAGTTGACATCCACGGATTTCAAACTCATACTTTTAGCGTAAATTACATGTTTGATCCTGCAACTTTGGGTTCATAACACCTTTGGTCCAACTATCGCGATTGTTGCAGAAATGGTCCCTATGATGGAAAAAAATAATGTTACGGAAGTATTTGTCAGAAGAGACTAAGAAGAGTGATAGAAAACTCATGATCTCTTTTTTATTTATAAACAAGCTTCAAAGTTCAAACCATTTAAACAAACCCATACAATTTTTTTTATAAACATGTAGTTGAAACTTTACCATATATCTTGAGAAAGAGAAATATACGTCCACACATGTTAAGAGAGGAAGAGTGGTGCATTTTGAGGGTAAAAATGACAGTTTTACCCTCATGTGCACAGCACATGAGATGGTCTTAACGGTGGAAGGGAAACAGGGTGAATAGGGATCAACCAAACTGCTAATTTAGTTTGAAATGAAATAGGGATCATTTCTGCAACAATCACTATAGTTGGACCAAAGGTGTTGTGAACACCAAAGTTTTGGGATCAAATATGTAATTTACTCTAACTTTTATATTATCTTAAACAAATTCCATGTCAAACAGCATTTTCAAGCAATAATTATTTACACAAAATCTAAAAAAACGAAATCAAGAAACACAAATTACCAGTTTTTTTTTTTACTGGTTCATTTTCATGCAAGTTCCACCATTCCTTCAAAAGGCTTATACCACCTCCTTTTGACAAATAGGACAATTCTGAAAAATATTTAACAGCTTCAATTAAAAGCAAAGAAAGATGTGAAAGAGAACTTATTGCAATCAACAACACTAACAAATGTTACCTTCTTGAGCTTCAACCACTCGCTGATGCATTTACTATGATACTGATGAGAACAAGGCAACGATATCACGCGTTTCCCGAATTTGAAATTCTCTTGACATATCACACAACTAAAAAAATGAAACAGATTTCACATACTCTTCTATATAAGTAATGAGCAAAACTATTTAAATTTTAAAGGGTAGTTGCGGTCATTTAAATATACAATCAAAACTTAAAACTAAAACTTTGAAAGAAATTTCAAGATCTATTTCTTACCTTTCTTCCTTGTTCTTTGAGAACATTCCGGATGTGTAGATGTAGTTTGGTAACAGTGAAAGGCGCTCTGTGGATAGTCCTATGCTTTCAACACCAATCGTTTCACTAAGGTTTAGTAATTCCTACACAAAGATTTTTTAGAAAAAAATCAATTCCATTTTGAAGTTGATAAATGTTTTAAAAAAAAAAAAAAAAAAAAAGTTATTCTTCCAGCAACCTCTGAGCTGGCCCACACCCCTGCCCCATAAAGCATCATGTGAGATGTAAGTCAGGTATTTGCAGTCTGAAACAATCATTGTACCTCATATCGCATGTTATCAGGGTCAATGTCATCTTGGCTTGAATCTGGACTGGATACATGTGTCTGTTCATTGATCGTAGAAATATAAGAGTTAAATAAAAATGGGGTGAAATACAGATTTAACAAGAAATAAAAAGTATCAATACCGAAGGACTTTCTGTGACACCACTTGCTCTGCCACTGAATTCGGTTATCATGAACTCATCATATTCCTCCCCAAATTCTTGTAAGGATCTAGCATAAGCTTCATCAGTGACTTCTTGTGAGTTAACAATTTCATGCACTAAGGATTCACCATCATCTTCATCTTCATCTGCATCTTCATCTACATCCTCATCCTCATCATCATCATCATCTTCATCTTCATCTTCTGAAGAACAACTCGAGTCACTGATATGATGCTCATCATCTGTAGCCACAACCCTGTTCCTACCAGATTCTTGATATGATTGATAAACGCTTGCCTGTTGCATACATAAGGATCAAAACGCTTTTTTTTTCTTTCTAAAAAAATAATAAAATTGAAAAGGGTATAGTATAATCTTGATTTGAAATTTACCTGTTGCAAGATAGCTTCTTCAAAACTAACACCTTCTACTTCTGACAAAAACTCTCTCAAATCCTCGGGAATATCAGCTGGCAAGCTGCCATTTAGATGATGATTATGCACTTCTATCTCTCTACTCATGGATGTGATGGTTTATGATCTGCCCTCTGCTTTCTGATTCAAAAACCAATTATAAAACCTTTGCGTGTTGCCGAATTTTCAGTATTGTTCATTTATTTGTATACTTCATTTTTGTAGTTATAGATTGTGTGGTTTATTACGATAAGGGGAATAGCGTAGACACGTGATACATATTTGAGTATGACTAGATTTGGGGCCATGAATAGGGTTTTTCTCTATTTGTACTTTGGTAACAGTTTCGACATCAAAATTTTAAAATCCAACGGCAATCCATAAAGCTTTAGCCTGCCATTCATGATTCACCCTTAATTTCTTTTGTTGGGTTCCGATTGGTTTTTGGATTTGGGACCTTACATGACAACATCAAAGTAGGATCAACTGATATCTTCAAGATGACCAGAAAAGGAAAGAGATGTATCTAGAATAACTTGTAATTGATAACAGATAAAATAGCCCCAAACAACAACAATTTTAAGCATTAACAAACTGGGGTTCTTAAGAATCTTATTAGAGATCAAAAACCCAATTATGGGTTTGTTGATTTTGGGAGTCTTGTTACAGATTGTTATAGAATTCAAGAAACCAAGATGTTGTAGAAGAATTACCTTTGATGGTGTTGATGGGTAAAGATGAAGAACACAGCCACTAAAACTTTCACAACAAAATGAGAGTGGGAGATGAAATAAAAGACGAAAGTGTTGGAGAAGGTGACGTGATCGAACCATACGCGACTGTTGACTATAGTGAGCGTTCTGGGTCCACTCTTTAAACGTTTGGGATCGGATTCTAATTTTTTTTTTTTTTTTTTTTTTTTTTTATTCTTGACCACATACGGTTTTTATGGAAATTTTGTTATATTGATGGTAATTTATTATTTCATCTTTAATTTTTTTTCCGCTTCGTTTCTTCCCGATCGAGAAAACCACAGCGACCTCACAAACGCTCCTCCTCTAAAAAAAAACGAAGGGGATTCTCGTAAATTGGATGAAACAAATGGTGACAGCGAATCCTACTTTCCTCATCCCTCGGTCCATTCTAACTCCAACAAATTCACGCAACTTCTGTGCTCATTCTCCCTGATCGCCTTCGTCCGATTCTAACCTATGCTTCCCCGTCGTCAATCGCCATCCATGGAAATCCTTCGGATGGATACAGAAGAAACGTTGACATCTGTCTCATCAATTCTTCCAAAAAGGTCCGTTTTTGTTTCTCCAACGAAGATCATCATGACCCGAATTTGTCTTTCTTCTGATATATTTCAGTAGCGCACACGATTTTCGACTGATTGGAGTAATAATTTTACGCAGATTTTTTGTATGATGTTGTTCTTTGTACAAAGTATTTGAGTTTTAAATGATACAAAGTATTTGAGTTTTAAATGATATAACTTCTTTTCAAACTGGATGCTGGTTATCGTTTTCTTAACTGTAAACGTTATGTTTGAGTTCATAAACAGATTAGAAGTTGTGTGGGACAGTTTTAAAATGTACTTAACTCTTTTTAGGGACTTTAGTAATTAGTACCCACCAAGTGTTTGACAAAATGTCACAATTCATTTAAATAAATTAGAGTCAAAGATTTGAGTTTTTTGGGTTTTGGATGCTTTGGTTGAGATTTTCGTAACTCTTTTTAACAATATTTCACCGAATTGAAATTTAATTTTGTCTGAGAACTAATCATGTGATGTGACACTTGTTTCATATGTATCATGTTACAGGTTGCTCGGGATATAGATATAATATCATCACAATATGTTGTCATCTCATCAGAAGGTTAATCCAAAATGAGTGATTGTTGGAGGATAATTCCTCATTAAATGTGCTTCTTGTTTTGTCAACCTCCACAATTTTCTCATTTGTTTTCATAGATTTTGTTGAATTAGCTGATTGATATGAAATGCAGGTTATGTTAATAACAACATGTTTTTTAATAGGTGGTTAAAAGGGGTGGAATGGTTTGTTAGCATCTATCAAGTTTAGAATCTGAATAAACGTTTATTCTTTTTGGTTAAATGCATTAAATAACAATGTACTCTCATTGGTTAATAATGTATTACTAATATATTATAGCATAACACTTTCATTTATTCCTATTACCACAATATTCTTTAAAAATATATCACTTATAGCAATGTTATCCAAATATAGATTAATAGAACAATTTTCTTTCTTATACTTTAAATTTCATATTTTATGGTTTGATCGGAGAAAATAAAGTATTAGTGGTTCAACCATACTATTGCCAAAAGATCTATTACTTTTACAGCAAGTCGCTATGGGTTTTTTTTACGTTATTTCTAATTTTTTATAGTGGTTGTTGACTCATCTAAAATGTTGATTATGAAAGATATGAACGAGAATGGAAGCTATTTCCGAAATTACTCTGTTGACAATAGCAATAGATTTTGACTAAATTTGCCAAAGTAGTGTAACTTACAACCAATTTTAGTTTTTTCAATTCAATCTGTTAAGTTCCTTTATAACCATTTTGTAATATAGTGTAATTTTAGGTTTCACAAGTTCATTTTTGAAACTCATAATTATAAAAAATGTTATCTTTTATTTACTGCAAACATAAATTATGGATTTCATTTTCCTAAAGATTTACATTTGTTCTTTATTATTATTATTTTTTCGTTTTACAATAAAAATCTACATCTCACTGCATTCCAAATTATGCTTTGTTGAAGAACAAGAGTAGTTAAATACCCAGAGGTCAGTGACGAAATTGCTTCTACATCAATTTTGAATGTTGGGTCGAGGTATTATATTTCAAAAAATTATGTGTAACTACATTTTGATGGAAATATTATGAATTTAAAAAAAGTGAATGACTTGTAAGGGTAATTAACTTTACGTTTTGTACATATCTAGTCACTAAGTTTATTTTTATGTTCGATATATCATTGAATTTGTTGAAATTGGTAAAAAATGACCAATATGACCATAATCGTGGCTTCTTCCGGTTTCTGATGTTTTTTTTAGCCAAACATAAGTTTTCTGACCATCTTTGAATTTTTCGGTCATTTTCTCCAACCAACTTTGAATTTTCTGGCAATCTTATTCATAATTCACGAAACAAAAACCCTTGAAATTCAAAATCATGTTCTTAAAAACTAGAAACAAAACCCTTGAAATGAAAATCATTTGAAGGGGGATGAACATGTTCCTGAAATCGAAGTTGTTTTTCCATAATCATTTGAAGGGTTTTTCAAAAATCAGAAATTGTTCATGAACTTAAAATAAGAACGTTTTTTGAATCACGTTCCTACCCTGTGTTTCATCAGATTTTGAGTTTGAGTTTGAAAAACCCTAACATTGTTTTGTATCATATTTTGAGTTTGATTTTGAGTCTCGAAACCCTAAACTCACGAAGAATCAACGAAGAATATGGTATCTAGAAATATGATGCAAAAGGCTTGCGTTTGAATTTGCAAATCGGTTCTGAAATCGGATTTTTAGTTCGGGTTCAAGACTTATGAAATTGTTCATAATCTTTAATGATAACACAATACTTTTTAATCTTAATCTAAACATAAATTCTATTCAAGTACCTAAAAAACTACATTATGGTGTTCCTACTTTACAATATTAGAAAAATAAATAAAAAAATTCATACCTTTTTTTGCAACTTTTTCATAAATTACATGAAAAGATCTATCAATCATTTTGTGGTCAAGGATTTAATCTCCCTCATCATACCAAAACATAGTATATTAATGATTCATTATTCATGTTTCATTCGAGCCAATTGCAAGGTTTCTAGGATGAGGATCAACATGAAAGAAACCGGTTGGTATCTACATAAAATAAGAAAAATATGTTAAAAATTCAGTAAAAAATAAAAGCATTTTTTATTTTTTTTAATGAGCATGTTCATCTAAGTGTTGGGCGTCTTAGTTTGGGAGTTTTTTGATAGTCTTTTTTAGTCAAAAAGAAAAGTTCCATTTTATTTTAGAGACAAAATTATAAAATTATTTGACCACTTCTATTTTTTATGATCATACAGATAAATGTTGACCATTTTTTTTATTATTTTACCAACTACTCAATCAAACTGAATTCTGGAACTAATAACTCACCTAATATCTTTTAACGACAACTTCTCTGTCTATTCTATCGTTTTCTACAACTAAAAGCAAATACAAAAAGAGATATATTTAACTATCATATTACTTGTTCCATTACTAACAACAACAAAATCTAGCAAGAAACATATTTAAAGATTGAATTGCTACATGATGCAAATCGACTCCTTTTTTTATTCTCTTTTTTGTATCTTCATTTGTTGATACCATAAAAAATGTTATTTGCAAGATGGTGTTATATGTTCTTGAGGTACTGAATGTCAGTTGACATCAAGAATACATATTATAATTGTGTTCAACAAAAACCCAAAATCAACATCAAGATAGCCCTGAAGAAAAAAGGAAGCACACAAAATCTATATATATATATATATATATATATATATATATATATATATATATATATATATATATATATATATATATAAACAAACAAAAAATGGTGAAAAATGAGGGAAAAGAAGAAAACAGTAACAAAAATCGTATAAAATGCAAAGCAAGAGGTTGAAGTGGTGTAGAAAACAAACCTATGAATAAATCAAAAAGGCGAACGCGTTAACTGTGTGTATGTCGTCTTTCTAGTTTATCCAACAGATAGAAAAAGGGAGGCAGAGAAAGAGCGACGATTCCCTTAATTCCTGAAAGCAAGTGTAGAAATTAGGTTTTTTTCATCGAAATTGAGAAATAAACACAAAAATCGAAACATAACAAATCAATTATAAGTTGTTATGCAAAGAAACAAATAACTGACTGGAAGAAGGAGAGCCCTAAGGTGAAACGCAAGAAATATGAAGAAAGGGAAGGAGACGAAATAAATGAATGCTTGCGGTTGTGATGATAAGATGAAAGGGATTCGAGGTTACATAAGGAGGAATCAAAGAGATAAGATTATGGATTGTCTGCGCATAGAGACATGGGAAGAGAAATTGTATCTGGATTCGAGATCGTAGAACGGGGAATCGATTGAATCGTTGTGAAAGAAGACGTACGCATCATTGAAATTAGTGGGAAAATCTTTCTTATGTATCTTCCAACACCATTAATCTTCATATTTTATTCCTTGCAATAAATTGAAAATAAAATAATGCATGTGTTAGTGATTTTCAAACCAAAACAAAAGAAACGAGTAATAAGGGGTGAGGTTGACCAAATGATAATATCCTAATTTTAAAAATAATTTTATTTTTGGTGAGATTTAATTGTCATTAATAGATTTCCTAATTTTAAAAATAATTTTATTTTTGGTGAGATTTAATTGTTATTAATAGATTTCCTAATTTTAAAAATAATTTTATTTTTAGTTAGATTTAATTGTCATTAATAGATTTCCTGATATTAAAAGTAATTGTCATTAATAGATTTCATAAAATTGGTGGACAAAAAAAAGGTTGACCAAATGATGATGTCAACATAACGATCTAAAGGTGGAAAAGATATGAATGAAATATAATCAATGACTCTGATTGTTGAAAGTGATGTCATAAAGTTACTTTTTTAATAATATTTAAAGATTTTGTGTAATTGTTAACTATTATCATAATTTGTTAATTAAAAAAAACTTATTTAATCATTTTTTTTAATTTTAGTTATGATAATTATTTAAGATATCAACTAGTGTATATAGAGAATAGAGTAACGTAATTTTGTATATAAACTTGTGTTACTTTTAACTATCATTAACGATTACGATTATAATGGAGACTAATTATTTTAAAGATAAAGATGGTTTCTACACGTCCTATTTTTTATTTCGTTTTTTGTTTTGTTACATATCCAATCCATACTAGTACTACAATTCTAACATAAACAGTGAAAGATTTGACATTGCAAATATACAAGAAAAAGCAAAACACATAATTAAGTAATAGATACGTGACATATACTTTTTCATGGGTCATTGGGGAAAGAGAGAAGAAATTTGAATAGTAAAATACGATATTTGGGATGGCATAAAACATCTAAGTATCTATATTAATATCAATTGATATTGTGAGGTCAACGTGGGGTGCATGAAGGAAGAATAGCATGGCCGAAATTAACAATAAATCAAAATTTAAGATTTTCTCAATATTTATTTACGATTTTATTTATTATTCATTTTTTTATTTGTATATTTGTTATCCAAGAAACAAAAGGATGATAAAACAATAAGAGTATATTAATATCAATTGATATTGTGAGGTCAACGTGGGGTGCATGAAGGAACAATAGCATAACCCAAATTAACGATAAATCAACATTTAAGATTTTCTCAATATTTATTTATTAGTTTACTTATTATTCATTTATTTATTTGTATATTTGTTATCCAAGAATCAAAAGGATGATAAAACAAGAAGACAATCCAACGAAAAACGTAACTTTTATCTTTTAAACACGGATAATTACTTGTGACTAATCAATTTTAGGTTTGTACATACTATTCATCATTAAATTTATTGTTTTGTTTGATACACCATTGAATATATTGAAATTGTTCAAAAAATTACCAATATGACCGATAATAATGAGTTTTTTCGGGTTCCGTCATATTTTCATCCAAACATGAGTTACGGCGAGCCTCATCTTGTTCTTCATCTTTTGAGTCAACCTAGATGTCGATCCATCATCAAACACACAATTTGCAATTCAATTTCAAGAAGTTGGAAAAGGGGGTGGGGGTGAGTAGGGGTGAACATTTGGGCCTCCGGACCTAGTAAACATCAACATGTCCGGTCCAAGATCCACCAATCTTTGCAAACTGATCTATAGTCTGGTTCGGTTTAAATGTTCACTTCTAGTTGAAAGTACATACATGCACAACAAATACCAATCCATGTTCACCATTTTAATAGGGCCACACACAAACTTACAAATGAATCGATGAAAGGGGTGGGGTTTCGATTATTAAAACAAAGATGCAAGAACTGATTTGTAGATACAAAATTAGATGAGTTAGGTCAATGTTATGAGCTATCATTTTAGGGTTTTATATGAATTGTAGCCTTGTATTCCGATTTTTTCATTTCTATTTAACGAAATTATGTTAATTTTCCTTTTGTTTAATCCTAAAAAGAACTTAAATGAAAATGAAAAATAACAGATAATTCAACTACAAATACAACTTATAACATTTCAAATTCTAGAGGACATTTGACGGTTTTCATATAGGTCGCACTTGCGTTCTCCAGGTTAAAGTTTTTTGGCAACTTAAGAAAAATGAGTAGTTTGCCCGTTGATTAAAATTGACTTATATTTGGAGATATGTATAAATTGATGCTAATACCCTTAATAAATGTTATTATAAACACACGACACACAAACACAAGGGTGTTGTCGTAACTTGAGTTAGAAATAGATTTACTTCAGGATTCTTGAAAAAGCATTTATGTTATTTGCTAATGTCTAATGATCGTCAACACCAGTCTTTGGTAATTTCATCACCTTAGAAAGTTGAACAATAACATCAGTGGTGAGAGAAGTATAAACATCATATATGTATGGAACTAAGAAAATCAATAGCTGCAATAAAAAAATGCAAAATAGCTTGAAGGAATAATTGTTTTTGAAAGGTTATTTATTTATTTATTTTTAAATAACCTGTTGCAATGAGTCAAATGTAATTCCCACAAGTGTTTTAGGACCCTCCTACACCAATCATATTATTATTACAAATCAATAAAACATTAACTCGAAGAAAATATAAAAAGTTGTAATTTTTTTGAAAAAAACATGAAACTTACTGGAAGATCATTAACAAATCGATTAATAACACTAAAAGCTCCAAATGTAGCATTAATTTGTATTGCATTAATTGATACATCAATAAGAAGGGAAAAAAACAACTGACATTAGTTCCCGAACCTAAGAAGGGTATAAATTAAAAAGATATAGTATTGAAGGTATTCATATGGGACAAGGTCGTCCAACTAATAAAACAAAAAACGTTGTTTACAAAGAGGTCTTTCATCGGTTATAGATATTCAAGCATTTTATTGTTTTTTTCAATGTTACCAATAAAACTAATTCTATTTCTGTTACTTTCTTTTTAATTATTGTGCCAACTTTTTATACTTTTATATGTATTTTTTATATGTTCCCCGCGTTTTACGCGGGTCATAATCTAGTTTATAAATACATTTAAATTTATTCATGTACAAGTCACACATAAAGGTTATTGCATGATTTGATTACAATAGATGTTTATTTTAAATTTCATTCAAATTAATCACACAACTTTGGGCGTGTTCGGCACGCAGCTTTTGAAAGCTTCTAGCTTCTAGCTTTTAAGCAAAAGTTTCGTTCGGCGACAGAAGCGTTTAGCTTTTATCCTAAACAAAAAGCTCCAAAATCAAAAGCTACAAGTAGCTTTCAACAAAAAGTTCCAAAATCAAAAGTTACCCGCTACCCGCTATCAGCTAGTTTTGCCAAACACGTCCTTTATACATCAATTTAATATGGAAATTATTATTTTATAGTTAATGTGTTGAGATTATTTTAGTTTCCATATATTTATCTTTATTTACATTTTCTTGTTCTACAATAATTAGAATCTTTATCTAACTCATGTACTTATCTTTAGTCTCATATCCTATAAAATGATCCTTGTGATGGGTTAAAGGAATAAGAAAAATAGGAAAACAATTTTACTCTTTCAAGTTTATTATGGTATCAGAGCAAAACCTAAGAATCAAGTCTTAGTGTTTGTCTACAATGTCTGGCGGTGAATAACCAGGTTCGTCCAAAAGTGAAAAATCCATTCTCGATATGTCTTCGCCTTACTTCTTCACCAATTCCAATCATCCAGGACAAAACTTCGTAGTAGAAAATCTCCTAAGTGATGGAAATTATGACGATTTGGAAAACGAGATGTCAAATGCTCTTTTTGCCAAGAACAAAATAGGGTTCGTTGATGGAACCTTACTAATGCCACAAGAAGATTTAAACAAATTTACCAACTGGAAAATATGTAATGCAGTGGTGCGTGGATGGCTAGTGAGCTCCATGGAGAAGGAGATAAAGAGCACTCCTCAAGCATATGAATTAGGACGGATGATTACCACCATATAACAAAAGAACTTGTTTGTCTCATCATATTACACAAATCTAATAAGCATTTGGGGGGGATAAAATTTAGTTCATAAGCCAAATCCCCAATTATACATGTAAAGGGTATTAATGCGAAATCAACAAAGAGATCACCAGACTTTATGATATATAACGCCTTTACGTCTTTTTATGGGGTTAAACGAAGAGTTCAATATAGTAAGAACACAAATCCTTAGTAGAAGCCCTTTACCCACCTTAAATGCAACATACCACCTTACTAGCCAAGATGAACAACAACGACAAATTGGAATGACACATAATTCCAGTTCATAAGTTGTGACATTCCAAACGACGAAAATGTCCATTTCTCTGCAAATCAGTAAATCTGGATCACAATCAAGCGTTAAGAAAGACAATCAAAGAAGGCCATATGATAAGTGGTGTACACATTATCAAAAACCCAGTCAAATGGCGGAAGGTTGTTTCAAACTAATTAGATATCTAGAGCGGAGGAACACAAAAAGTACAAATACAAAGAATTAGACCGAAAAACAAAAAATGCAAGTTATAGCAGCAGCAGTCGTGGAAGAAGGGGTTCTTAAACAATCACTAAGGAAGAATGTGATGATATCATGAGAATGCTTAGGGCGTCGAAAAGTATTGATAACCCTCCTAAAGCTAAAATGAGTGGTAAGAATAATCCGAAAGCATACATGACTGGTAAGATTAAAACTCCAATTTCTTGGATTATTGATTCTAGAGCAAGTGAGCATATAAATCCTCATAAATAATGGTTAAAAGACCTTAAAACCAATCAAGATAGTTGTTTTGGTACTATACCTAATGATGCATTTGTCCTTATTAAACACATTGGCGCTATACATCTCACTGATGGTTTTGATTTGAAAGATGTATTAAATGTTCCAAATTTCAATTGCAATCTACTTTCCGTAAGTTGCCTTTCAAATGAAATATGTGTTAACTTTCATGCCTAAAATGTGTAACAACCTGTTTATTTAATAAATAAATAAACAAATTAAGGAATGATTAATAGCCCTAAAAGTAAAATAGTGTAGCGAGGAGTTAGTTTTGGGGGTTAAAAGTTATAATTGAGAGTTTGGGGGTTAAAATGTAATTTTCGGATTAGTTGTAAAGAATTTTGAAGGTTGAGGGTTGTTTAGTAAATTATGGGCTTATTATGAAAGGATATTCGAAGACATGGATTGAATGGTAAATATTGGATTATAAGTTGAAAATATTTTATGGGGCCAGGGGCTAAAGTGTAAGTTTTGGGCTTAAGTTGAAAGAAAAGGGGGAAGGAGGGATCAAATCTGTCATTATAGGATACATTTATATGGGGCTCAGGGTATATAAGACCCGTCACCTGGTAACCCTAACGCTAACTCAACAAGGCAGTTGCCATCATCGAAAGTCCTCCAGCCACCACTCTCACCTTATCTCCCTTCCAGCCACCGCAGCCTCCTAGCCACCGTGAAGCCAACCGCTAGAGTCGATCCTATTCTACGTTAGAAAGAGGGGAAGGCAGTTGAAAGTTGTTGTAAACCGCCTTTAGTCGTCACCACTCCTCCGTCATCTTCCTTTTCCCGTTGTCGTCATCTGCAGGCAAACGATGCTCGTCACCGGTGCTACCCCAACCGTTCATCTCCACCTTCTGTCTAGTAGACGTTGTAGTGGAGCCGCTGCCATCGCAAACTGCCATTGCTGCCCGCTATCTCACGCCAACACCGCCCCAGCGGCTGTTCCTTTCCGTTGCCGACTTCCGTTCGCTGCTCGCCACCAAGTGGGGTTTGTTCAAATTAGCGTGCAATGTTGTTGCTGATTATGTTTGTTGTGTGTGTGATAGCTTAGCCGGAGATCGAGAGAAAAACCCACCATGGCAGCCGACCATAGTGGTTGTTGCCATGAAACCCCTTTTCTGCCACCACAAGTTACCGTGAGGTGGTGGCTATGTGAGTGAATCCTTGCATGAGTGTGTTTTTGAAGTTGTTTGCACAATATATGGCTGGAAAACCCACAGCCACCGTGAGGTAGTGGTTACCGCCATGTGCCACCATCAGCCTCCACAAGGGTGGTTGTGTGTGTGTGTGTTTGTATTAGTGAGTGTGTGTGTGTTATTTTGAGATTTTTCATTGTAATGTTGTAATCAATGATGTAATAATGAAAAGAAAACTAAAAAACAACACCGTAGGGTGGTGGCTGCCGCCTCTTGCCGCCACCGGCCGCCGTGTTGGGTGGTGATGTGCTTTGCATGTGTTTGGATTACTTTTGGGATGCTTGTACTTGAGTGGACTAGAACCCTAACCACCACCGTGAGGTGGTGGCCGCCGCCGCGAGCCGTCGTTGACCACCATTACATGAGGTGGTAGTGGGTGGTGCCCAACTTGTGAAACCCTAGTAGGCCTAATGAAACCCTTGTTGGAATAGTGTCTAAGGCTGCAACTATATTAGGCAAGTATTTGACCCGGTTGTGCATGGTCCTTTTGGGTTGCCTTCACCATAGCAACTTGATAGGATGATTTATTAAGAGAGAGTAAATATTATTAATATATTATTATGAGAATAATATAATGAATAATATATTTAATTAATATAAGTCATAGAATTAATTGGAATTAATTTGGTGACTTAAAGAGATTAATTAAATAAAGGGGTATAAACTGTCAATTGTTTGATAGTTAAGCTTTAGACTGTAAATCCATTTGGATATGGCATGGACGAATTCTAAGAGCTTTTGGATAGCTAAAATCGTCCATATGCTTATCTATGGAATGGATTTGGATAGCCTTAAGAGAAGATTATCCAATTAGGGTTTAGGTTGTAACCCTTAAGGAGTCTACAAGTATAAATAGACCATATGGCATGGGGAATTCGACACCTGACCTAAAGTAAGGAATCTCTGGTCGAAATTCCTCCCCTCTCCTCTCTCCCAAATCATCCTCCTTGCTTTGGTGTTTGTAAGCCATTAGAGGAGTGACATTTGTGACTCTAGAAGCTCCAAGACCTCAAGATCAACAAGGAACTCAAAGGTATGATTCTAGATCTGTTTCAATGTTGTAATTTAACCTAGTTAGTAATTAGAAGTCTTGGATTCAAAGCATGTTTATTAGAAAGCCTAGATCCGAGCATTAGGGTTTTGCATGCGCACATAGGAAAGTTCTTATGGCTAAAACCCATCAGTGGTATCAGAGACTAGCTTAGTTTTCTTTAAATTGTTGCTTGATTAACTGAAACAAACCTGCTAAATTCGATTTTTTGGTTTCTGAGTCACTGACTCGGCGAGTCCCAAGGTGGACTCGGCGAGTCCAGGCGTCAGGAATGACCAGATTCGGGATTTCTTTGTGTTTATCTTATGGAAACTTACCTTAATCATAATAGATCAACCTAAATCCGATTTTATGATATATATGACTATTATCTTGATCTAGTAAAAGGTATTTATCAACTAATTAAATATTTAGTTTCCTTATATGATAATTAATTAATTATTTTAATTATTTTGGTAATTATCTTTCAAAGAAATCTTGAATAAATCAAATATAGATAATTAGGATATTAATTGTTAATTGGAATTATTTGTTATTTGATCCTCCATGTTTTAAATGTTTAAAACTTGCCCTCATGTTTTGAAATTTATATTTGTGATTAAAAGTTTTAATTTAGACAACTTAAATTTCAAACCCTAGATTTTAAAAGTTTTAAAATACAACCCTATACTAATATGATATTACTATAATAATATATATATATGTATAACTAAATGCTAGTCTTACCGTTAGTAGGCCTCATTCACGAAGCCAATCTATAAGGTGGGTATAAGGTTGCGGCCTATAAAATGGCGCTTAATGGGTGTACACTCACACCCACCGCTTGCTTGATTGGTGGAGGGTCGTTAGCTGAACGGGTAGGATAGGGCAACCTCATCCTCTCATTAAAAGTATAATAAGAAATATAAAGTAACTACATTTTTTTAAAAAATTTCCCAATCCTAGTTACTTTAGGAAAAGTGAATTGATGCAATCCCATGAAATTACACTTTGCACCTTGCTAAGATGTTAGTGGAGCGTGTGTGGTTTACCGGCACACAAATTGGTTCTAAGCGAAGGTGGCAAAGGGTGATTCATTGTTTATCATAGTTCGATGGAGCGTGTGTGGTTTACCGGCACATCGAATAGGTGATTGTTACAATGAAGGCACCATGTGAATTTGCATGGTAATTCACACCCGCTTTGTGATCCTCGGCATCCCAGTCACAAACGAGAGGGGCATATCGAGATTTAAACATGCCATTGAATAGTTTCAATGAATCTCATCCGAACCTAGGAATTCTCAAAAACACTTAGGACTAATAGTTTAAGTTTTGTGATGGAGAATTAGTGAATCGTCATTCACTTACCTTCAATTTATTTGCATGTTAGATTACGGCATCCCTTTTCTAGTATGTAAATGTTATTGTTGGATCCTAGCCCTAATTTTCTTATTGGGTGATAATTAGGGATTCTCATTCTAATCTATCTTTGTCCTTTTTTTTCTAATTGTAGATGTCGAACGCAAACAACACTGCTGCTAGTTCTTTCACGTTGATGAGCCTTTGCCAAAAGGTCACCTTCGATGGAACGAACTTTAGCGAATGGATAAGATACATTTGCACCATTGCTCGCTATGAGGACAAGGAGTATGTCCTTGATGAGAAGCTCGAGAAAATCAACACCGAAATCGCTACTCCAGCCGAAATCACCGCCTTTGAAGCTCATGAGCGAGATGCAACGAAGGTACATTGCCTCATGATCGCCACCATGAACTCCGAATTCCAAAAGTCCTACGAGGACATGTACCCGTACGAGATGCACCAAGACTTATTGGAGAGGTACCACCAAAACGCGAGACAAGAGAGGTATGAGATTTTCACTAACATGATTTCCGCGAAGATGGGTCATGGAGAATCTCTTACCGTGCACTTGCAAAAGATGCAAAGGTATGTCGACCGCCTTCGTAAGTTAAATGTTGACTTCGGTGAGGACTTGGCGATCGACATGGTGCTTCACTCTTTGCCTCCGATGTACAACCAATTTAGGATGACCTACCACATGAACAAAGAAGAGGTCACCCTAAGCAAACTCCAAGGTCTCTTGAGGGTCGCTGAGAGCAACTTCAAGGACAAGTCTGTTGCACCTACTCCCAATCCGCCCGCTGCTCCTGTCTTGGCTATTGGACAAGGGAAGGGAAAGAAGAGGAAAGCTTCATCAAAGAACTATCGCAAGGTGAAAGCTCGAGACGGTGCCTCTTCTAGTGGGACCAAAGTTGATCCCGCTAAGCCCTGCTCTAACCCGAAGGAGGCAGAGTGCCACCACTGCCACAAGATAGGACATTGGAAGAGAAGCTGCCCGGATTACCTGCAAGCAATCAAAGAAGGAAAGATCAAGCCATCTTTCGCAGGTATATACACAATCAAATCTAACGATTCTAATCATGCTATTTCTTGGGTTCTTGATACCGGTTGTGGTTATCACATTTGTTCTAATGTGCAGGGACTAAGAAGAAGTAGGGATGTGGAGCAAGGAAGAATAAATCTAATCATGGGGAACAGAAGATCGTCGCCTGTGACCAACATTGGAGTGTATTCTTTAGTGCTTAGGAATAGTTTAGTTTTAGATTTGAACAATTGTTGCTATTCGCCAGAAATGGCTAGAAACATCATTTCATTTCATGGTTTATATAGACAAGGATTTAGATTTTCTTTTAATAATGAGAATGGTTCTATTTTGGCTTATCTAAATGGTGTCTTTTACTTTGAAGCTGTACCATGTAATGGAATATATGAAACCGTTATGATTGTTGATAACTTAGGAAATGATGTTTTGAATATTGATTCTTCCACTAGTATGGATAAAGCATCCTTGTGGCATTGTCGTCTTGGACATGTCAACAAGAAACGCATAGCGCAACTCCAAAAGGATGGAGTGTTGGAGTCATTCGACCTTAGGGAAGATGACACATGCGAGTCTTGTTTGCTTGGAAAGATGACTAAGTCGCCCTTCACGAGTACATGTGAAAGGGGCGAGGGTCTATTGGACCTAATACATACCGATGTATGTGGACCGTTTAGATCAACCACGAAGGATGGGAACCGCTTCTATGTGACTTTTACCGATGACTATAGTAGATATGGGTATATCTACCTAATCAAGCAAAAGTCAGACACCTTTGAAAAGTTCAAAGAGTTCAACAATGAAGTGGAGAATCAATTGGGCAGGAAAATCAAGATGCTTCGATCCGATCGAGGAGGAGAGTACCTAAGTCTTGAATTCCACGATTATCTCAAGGAGTGTGGAATAGTTTCACAATTGACGCCTCCTAGGACACCGCAGTTAAATGGTGTGGCAGAAAGGCGTAATCGAACGTTATTGGATATGGTTCACTCTATGATGAGTCGTTCTTCGCTACCAATCTCTTTTTGGGGGTATGCCTTAGAGACTGCCGCCCATATCCTTAACCGAGTCCCTACTAAGAAGGTTGCCAAAACACCTCACGAGATGTGTACAGGGATAGCTCCCTCGTTAGCACATATCAAGGTTTGGGGTTGCGAGGCTTTCGTAAGACGAGATACTCACGACAAGCTTGAACCTCGGAGTGAGCGATGTATTTTCATCGGCTACCCCCAGACATCCTTTGGATATCTTTTCTATAGACCGAAGGACAATGTTGTCTTCGTTGCGAGGAGAGGAGTTTTCCGAGAGCGAGAACTCATAAGCCAAGGAGACAGTGGGAGGCAAATCGAACTTGAAGAGATTCAAGAATCGATAGATAAAGGAACCTCTACCGCTGGCATTCAATCCGAGGAGGAAACTCCGATTGAACCGATTGACGAATCCTTACCTCTTAGACGTTCCGATAGAGTTAAAGTTCATCCCCAGTTTTATGGCTTTCATATTACTACCGAAGGGGACACGTATATTAGTGATGGTACACTAGTAAATCTTGATGAACCTAATAGCTATAAGGAAGCCATGGCAGGCCCGGAGTCTGTAAAATGGAAAGAGGCAATGGATAGCGAGATCCAATCCATGTATGATAACCAAGTTTGGAATTTGGTTGATTACGTACCCGGACGTAAGACCGTTGGGTGCAAATGGATCTTCAAGAAGAAGACCGATGTGGATGGGAACGTACACACATATAAAGCGCGATTGGTCACGAAGGGCTTCACTCAAACTCCCGGAGTTGACTATGATGAGACCTTCTCACCAGTTGCGAAGATTAAATCCATTAGAGTGATGCTAGCAATTGCCGCATTTCATGATTATGAGATTTGGCAAATGGATGTCAAGACCGCTTTCCTTAACGGAAACTTGGCTGAGGATGTTTACATGGCTCAGCCAGAGGGGTTTGTGGATCCGAAGCATCCGGAAAGAGTGTGTAAGCTTGAGAAGTCCATTTATAGACTTAAGCAAGCGTCTCACAGATGGAATCTTTGCTTCGATGAGAAAGTCAAAGAGTTTGGATTTGTACGAAGCGAAGACGAATCTTGTGTATATGTCAAAGCCAGTGGGAGTATAGTAAGCTTCCTCGTTCTATATGTCGATGACATATTACTCATAGGAAACGACATCCCGACCTTACAGGAAGTTAAGTCCTGGCTCGGGAAGTGCTTCGCTATGAAGGACCTCGGAGAGGCTTCTTACATTTTGGGAATAAGGATAGTAAGAGAAAGAAGTAAGAGACTAATTAGACTTAGTCAGAATACTTACTTAGAGAAGGTACTAAAACGTTTTAGTATGGAAAACTCAAAGAAGGGAGAACTACCGATACAATGTAATGCCAAATTGAGTAAGACTCAAAGTCCGAGTACCGAAGCTGAGATAGCAGAAATGAGCCGAGTACCATACGCTTCCGCAGTTGGCTCAATCATGTACGCTATGACTTGTACTCGCCCTGATGTAGCCTTCGCTTTGAGCATGGTTAGCAGATATCAAGGGAATCCTGGCAAAGCACATTGGATTGCGGTGAAAAACATCCTTAAGTACCTTCGGAGGACGAAGGAATGGTTCTTAGTCCTCGGAGGGAGTGATGACTTGAAGGTGCGAGGGTATAGTGACGCCAGTTTTCAGACCGATAGGGACAACTACCGTTCGCAGTCGGGCTGGGTCTTTACCCTAAACAGAGGAGCAGTGACATGGAAGAGTTCCAAACAGGAAACCGTAGCTGATTCAACGTGCGAATCAGAGTACATTGCAGCGAGCGAAGCGTCGAAGGAGGCAATATGGCTAAAGAACTTCATCGGTGATCTTGGAGTTGTACGTGCCATAAAGGAGCCAATGGAGATTTTCTGTGATAACGAAGGCGCGGTTGCCTTGACCAAGGAACCGAGGGATCATGGTAGATCAAGACATATCGACAGAAAGTATCACTTCATTAGACATCGTGTAGAAGAAGGACAACTTGTAGTGAAGAGGATATCATCAGAAGATAACCCAGCAGATCCGCTTACGAAGGGACTGAGTAGGGTTAAGCACTTGCAGCATGCTAGGAGCATTGGGCTGAAGGATGATATTAGCATAGATTAGATAGTATTAGAAACGTGTAATAGATAAATGTAATTGACATTTGATGATTAAATAAAGGAGTTTTATTTATGAGTAATGTTACTATCTTATGTTAATTGTTTAGCTATTGTTTCACTTTGCATGTTTTGACTTCCAGAATAATTGAGTTAATTAGAAATAATCGAATTATTCAAATGGTCCACAATCGTTCATATGTTGGGAGTAGATATGAATGAAGATTGTCATGAATTGGTGTGTAGAATGTCTAAATGGTGTTAGACATAGCAAAGAATTGCTGCAACATTCATGAGTGCTTATGAACTAGTTTTGAGCATTGGAATAAACCCGCGCTTGCTGGAATCACCTTATGGAATACGATATAAAAGGTGATCGCAAGACGATAATATCATATAGTCTTAAAACCTAGATATATGGTTTATATTTGTTAACTGATTGTACATTGATAATACGAAAACGCATCAGTAACTTGGTGTTATAAAACGTATTGTTGTGTATAGTTGGTTAATGAATAAGTAAATGCATATAAGTCGAAGTTTATCTGTAACTTTTATCTAAGAAGGTAAAAGCGATATCTCGGCCGCTCGATGATTTGATTTGACTTATGTGCCGGGCCCGGTCAGAACTGAATTGATGTGTTCGATTGAGTTCTATGTCAAATAAATCAGAGATCGAGAAACCTAAATGCTTGACTAACCATTCCATAGGATTGTCAGCATGATATCTAACAGAGGACTGTACGTTCCCTTATCTTAAGGACAAGATTGATTAGATCAGAGTTGACAGCGTCTTTGAGAGCTACGATTGCAAACCGAATTGTACTTGTATAGTTACTAGACTTATCCAAGTGGGAGACTGTTGGAATAGTGTCTAAGGCTGCAACTATATTAGGCAAGTATTTGACCCGGTTGTGCATGGTCCTTTTGGGTTGCCTTCACCATAGCAACTTGATAGGATGATTTATTAAGAGAGAGTAAATATTATTAATATATTATTATGAGAATAATATAATAAATAATATATTTAATTAATATAAGTCATAGAATTAATTGGAATTAATTTGGTGACTTAAAGAGATTAATTAAATAAAGGGGTATAAACTGTCAATTGTTTGATAGTTAAGCTTTAGACTGTAAATCCATTTGGATATGGCATGGACGAATTCTAAGAGCTTTTGGATAGCTAAAATCGTCCATATGCTTATCTATGGAATGGATTTGGATAGCCTTAAGAGAAGATTATCCAATTAGGGTTTAGGTTGTAACCCTTAAGGAGTCTACAAGTATAAATAGACCCTATGGCATGGGGAATTCGACACCTGACCTAAAGTAAGGAATCTCTGGTCGAAATTCCTCCCCTCTCCTCTCTCCCAAATCATCCTCCTTGCTTTGGTGTTTGTAAGCCATTAGAGGAGTGACATTTGTGACTCTAGAAGCTCCAAGACCTCAAGGTCAACAAGGAACTCAAAGGTATGATTCTAGATCTGTTTCAATGTTGTAATTTAACCTAGTTAGTAATTAGAAGTCTTGGATTCAAAGCATGTTTATTAGAAAGCCTAGATCCGAGCATTAGGGTTTTGCATGCGAACATAGGAAAGTTCTTATGGCTAAAACCCATCAACCCTAATGGGCCTAAGGACTTAGCTTTTGGGCCTAATTGGGTTGTGAGGGGTTAGAAACCTTAATTAGGGTTTAGAAAACCCTAATTTTGGATTTATGGGCCTTGGACTTATCGAGACCCACATTTAGGGCATTGGAATGAAATTGTGAATTACACCCGATCACACCATATGATTTATCTAGTAGATTGATGAACTTAATAGATTAAGTCCTTAACGGGTTAAGTAAGAAACACTTAACCCTAATCGTCATTTTATGTGAAAACCCTAATTTCATTTGGGCCTTGAGTTGGGCCTTTCTAGTGGGCTTTGGTGATTGGGCTATTGATGGGCCATCCAAGAACAAGCATATGGACTAGAATATATGGATTGGGTTTAAGATAAGGCCCGTTGGATAGGCTTGGGCCTAATTAGGAAAATTGGGCCATTGATGGGCCATAACCGGGCCTTGATGATTATGAGATATTAGACCATCAGAGTGTCAAGTGTTGGACCAAGAATAAATGGTTGGGCCTTAAGGCAAGACCATGTAGAGGTTTGGGTCCAATTTGGAAAATTGGGCCAAAGTTGGGCCTTGGTTCATTATTAGACCTTTGGGCCTTTGGATTGGGCCTTGGGCTTGAATCAAGCTAAGATAGGGCTAAAGTAGTCTTTTACCCCAAGCATGGACTTATGGATATGTGTTGGAATCCAATTATTAATTGGGTGTTATTTTGATGATTGATAGATTCGGGAATCTATCATCCAACGGCTAGGGTTTTGTCAGTGGGACCAATGTTTTAAAAACCGGTTTTTTAGTTGAACCAGTATGGTGACCGGTTCTCGGTTCAACCGGTTTGACCGCCGGGTGAACCGGATTCTATATTTTTCATGTTTTTAACTTTTTTTTTTTATTTTCCTACACATACAATACATTTATAAATCATGAATTTGATGTTTACAAGTTCAAACATTAAAAATACACATAAAAATAAATTGTAGATGAATCCAAATACACTAAAATAACACATAACCATAAGTTTTAGTGTTTTACATTAATCCATATACGTTAAAAAGAAAAATAAAGTATAATACCGAAGTAAAATATAGTTTTAAATGAATATAAACACATAAAAAAAAACTTTATAATATTTGTCATATATTTTTATTTAGAGAAAACTAAATAGATTTGAAAAAAAATCACCAAAGTTTATTATGTAAATGGTTCTTTTTCATTGTTTTTATTCGGTTTAACCGGTTCACCCAGTTTATTTTTACCGGTTCAACCGGGTTTTTCCAAAAACCGGCCGGTTAAATCCGGTTCAGAAATCAATATAAAATCGGTGATAGTTGAACCGCTCCCTCCTCCAGTTCCCGGTCCAACCGGTTCGACCGGCCGGTTCAAACCGGTTTTTAAAACACTGAGTGGGACTTCAGCAGTGTGAGGTGAGTTTTCCTCCAGTAGGAACGGGTCGAAGGTACTAATGTCGGCCTGTTTATGTATGTTAGCATATGTCGGACTTAGGTCTAATGTCAGGGTAAGCTCGATGCAGACTATGTGTTCCGGGCTTCGGTCCGATGTTGGGGCGGCCCCGAGAAGTATATATGTATGCTTGATGTCTTTTTGATTCATGCATGTTATGTGTTATGTGTTCCGGGCCTAGGTATGATGTCGGGGCAAGCCCGATGCATGTTAGCTTATATGTTAGTTGTTATGTGTTTCAGGCTTCGATCTGATGTCGGAGTAAGCCCGATGTATGCTATATGCTTATGTTATGTGTTTATGAGATATGATATGTTGTGTGTATGCCGGGGTAATCCCGATGCCGGGGCGAGCCTGATGTTGGGTTCGTCCCGTTGCAGTTAGGTGGTGTCCCAAAGTTATGTTACATGTTATTGATGGGTTTGAGCCATAAGAACTTTCCTATGTGCACATGCAAACCCTAATTGCTTGGATCTAGGTTTCTCTAATTAAACATGCATTGAATCCAAGACTTACAATACTAGATCTAATGTAAACAATTGAATCTAATCATATGAATTTGGATCTAGAACAATACCTTGGATTACTTGCTTGATACTTCTTCTTCTTGGAGCTTAGAGTCACAATTGTCACTCCTCTAATGGCTTACAAACACCAACTAGAAAGAAGATGATCTTAAGAGAGAAAGAGAGAGAGAGGAGGGTGAGAAATCGGCCCTAGGGTTCCTTGCCTTGCATGAGTGCCGATTTCCCTCACCTTAGGGATCTATTTATACTATGAGCTACTAGGGTTTCACTTTAAACCCTAATTGAATAACTTAGGCCCTAAGCAACCCAAGATCCTCCTAGATACTAGGCTTGGACGCTTTTAAGGTTCCCAAACCCTAAATTTCGTCCACTCTCATATCCATAAGGATACATAGCCCTAAACACAACTATCACACATTTGACAGTTTATGCCCCTTTATTCAATTAACCTCTTTAAGTCACCAAATTAATTCTTAATTAATATATGACTTATATTAATCAAATAACAATATTATTCCTTTAATATATTATTCTCATAATATATTAACAATAATATCTCTTCTCTCTTAACAAATCATCCTGTCAAGTTGCTATGGTGAAGGCAACCCAAAAGGACCATGCACAACCGGGTCAAGTACTTACCAAATATAGTTATAGCCTTAGACACTAATCCAACAGTCTCCCACTTGGATAAGTCTAGTAACTATATATGAAAACACAAACCGATTAGCAATCATAGCTCTCAAAGACGCTGTCAACTCTGATCTTATCAGTCTCCTGTCCTTTAGATAAGGGATCGTACAGTCCTCTGTTTAGATATTATGCAGACAATCTCATGAAACTTATTGTCCAACAATTGGTTTCTCGATCTCAGATTCATTTGACATAGAAATTTATTGAACACATCAATTCAGTCCTGACCGGGCCCGACACATAAGTCAAATCAAATCATCGAGCAGCCGTGATATCGCTTTTATTCTCGTAGGATAAAAGTAACAGATAAACTTCGACTTATATGCATTTACTATCTACTAATCAATTATACACAACAATGCGTTTTATAACATCAATTTACTGATGCGGTTTCACATTATCAATGCACAACCAATTAATAAACAATAAACCATATATCTTGGTTTTAAGACCATATGATATTATCATCTTGCGATCACTCATGTCACATTCCATAAAGTGATTCCAGCAAGTGCGGGTTTATTCCAATGCTCAAAACTTGTTCTTAAGCACTCATGAACGTTGTAGCAAATCTTTGCTATGTCTAATACCCTTTTAGACAATCTACACACCAATTCATGACAATCTTCATTCATACCTACTTCCAACATATGAACGATTGTGGACCATTCGAATAATTCAATTATTCTTAATAACTTAATCATTCAGGAAGTCAAAACATGCAAAGTGAAACAATAGTTAAAGAGTTAACATAAGACCGTATCTTTACTCATAAATAATACTCTTTTATTTAATCATCAGATGTCAATTACATTTATCTATTACATGTTTCAAAACTATCTAATCTAAACTAATAGCGTCTTTCAGCCCAATGCTCTTAGCGTGCTGCAAATGCTTAACCCTACTTAGTCCCTTCGTAAGCGGATCTGCTGGATTATCCTCTGATGATACCCTCTTCACTACGAGTTGTCCTTCTTCTACTCGATGTCTAATAAAATGATATTTTATGTCGATATGCTGAGATCTACCATGATCCCTTGGTTCCTTGGTCAAGGCAACCGCTCCCTCATTATCACAAAAAATTTCCATCGGCTCCTTTATGGTAGGCACAAATCCAAGATCACCAACGAAGTTCTTCAACCACGTCGCATCCTTTGATGCTTCGCTTGCTGCAATGTACTCTGATTCGCACGTCGAATTAGTTACAGTTTCTTGTTTGGAACTTTCCCAAGTCACTACTCCTCCATTAAGGGTAAAGACCCAGCCCGACTGCGATCGGTAGTTGTCCCTGTCGGTCTGGAAGCTGGAGTCACTATACCCTCGCACCTTTAAGTCATCACTCCCTCCGAGAACTAAGAACCATTCTTTGGTCCTCCGAAGGTACTTAAGTATATTCTTGACCGCAATCCAATGAGCTCTGCTAGGGTTCCCTTGATATCTACTGACCATGCTCAAAGCAAAGGCCACATCAGGGTGAGTACAAGTCATAGCGTACATGATTGAGCCAACTGCGGAAGCATAGGGTACTCGACTCATCTCAACTATCTCAGCTTCGGTACTCGGACTTTGAGTCTTACTCAATTTGACATTACTTTGTATCGGTAGTTCTCCTTTCTTCGAGTTCTCCATACTAAAATGTTTTAGTACCTTATCCAAGTAAGTATTCTGACTAAGTCCTATTAGTCTCTTACTTCTTTCTCTCACTATTCTTATTCCCAAAATATAGGAAGCCTCTCCGAGGTCCTTCATAGCGAAGCACTTCCCGAGCTAGAACTTAACTTCCTGCAAATTCGGGATGTCGTTTCCTATGAGCAGTATGTCATCGACATACAGAATGAGGAAGCTAACTATACTCCCATTGGCCTTGACATATACACATGATTCATCTTCACTTCGTACAAATCCAAACTCTTTGAATTTCTCATCGAAACAAAGATTCCATCTGCGAGACGCTTGCTTAAGTCCATAAATGGATTTCTCAAGCTTGCACACTCTATTGGGATGCTTCAGATCGACAAAACCCTCTGGCTGAGCCATGTAAACATCCTCAGCCAACTTCCCATTAAGGAAAGCGGTCTTGACATCCATCTGCCATATCTCATAATCATGAAATGCGGCAATGGATAACATCACCCTAATAGACTTTATCTTAGCAACTGGTGAGAAGGTCTCATCATAGTCAACTCCGGGAGTTTGAGTAAAGCCCTTCGCCACCAATCGTGCTTTATACGTATGCACATTCCCATCCACGTCGGTCTTCTTCTTGAAGATCCATTTGCACCCAACCGTCTTACGTCCGGGCACATTGTCAACCAAATTTCAAACTTGGTTGTCATACATGGACTGAATCTCGTTGTCCATCGCCTCTTTCCATTTTGCAGACTCTGGGCCTGCCATGGCTTCCTTATAGCTATTAGGTTCATCAAGATTTATTAGTGTACCATCACTAATATACGTGTCCCCTTCGGTAGTAATATGAAAACCATAAAACTGGGGTTGAACTCTAACTCTTTCGAAATGTCTAAGAGGTAAGGACTCGTCAATCGGTTCAACCGGAGTTTCCTCCTCGGGTTGAGTGCCAGCGGTAGAGGTTCCTTCATCGCTTGATTATTGAATTTCTTCAAGATCGATTTGCCTCCCACTGTCTCCTTGGCTTATGAGTCCTCGATCGGATCGAAGCATCTTGATTTTCCTGCCTAATTGATTCTCCACTTCATTTTTGAACTCTTTGAACTTTTCAAATGTTCCTGACTTGTGTTTGATTAAGTAAATATACCCATATCTACTATAATCATCGGTGAAAGTCACGTAGAAGCGGTTCCCATCCTTTGTGGTGGATCTAAAGGGCCCACATACATCGGTATGTATGAGATCCAATAAACCTTCACCCATCTCACAAGTGCCAGTGAAGGGTGACTTGGTCATCTTTCCAAATAAACAAGATTCACACGTGTTATCTTCCCTAAGTTCGAATGACTCCAACACTCCATCCTTTTGGAGTTGGGCTATGCGCTTCTTGTTGACATGTCCAAGACAACAATGCCACAAAGATGCTTTATCCATACTATTGGAAGAATCCATACACAACACATCATTTCCTAGGTTATCTACAACCATAACAGTTTCATAAATTCCATTACAAGGCATTGCTTCAAAATATAAAACACCATTTAGATAAGCATAAATAGAACCATTCTCATTATTAAACGAATGTCTAAATCCTTGTCTAAATAAACCATGAAAAGAAATGATATTTCTTGCCATATCTGGCGAGTAGCAACAATTATTTAAATCTAAATTCAACCCATTACTAAGCACTAAAGAATACACTCCAATCTTGGTCATATGCGATGATCTTCTGTTTCCCATGATTAGATTAATTCTTTCAAGCTCCACATCCCTATTTCTTCCTAGTCCCTGCAAATCAAAACAAATGTGGTAACCACACCTTGTATCAAGAACCCAAGAAATAACATGAGATAGAATCCATAAACACCTAGTTAGTTGTTAGTTTAGAACCTTTATTTTAGCCAAATAGGCTAGCCTCGACTTGTATTATAAAATGATTTTTGTAATTGATTTTTGGAATAAAAAAATAGAAAAATAATTTTTTCAAATTTATTATAATGTCAATGAAATAATTATTTTTAACATATATTTACCAAAAAATTATAATATAATTATATTATGCGCCACTGAGTTAACAAATAATGTATTCATATTATAGTTGTTACAAAGGCATAACTTTTTTAAAATTTGAACTCAAATATTATATATAGTAGGTAAAGAATAAAGAAAAATATAATAGAGGAATAAACGAACCTAGATCTTAAAACCGTATTAAGGGAGTTTTTTAAGTAAATATATATAGTTATATAAATATTTCACTATATAATAGAGGAACAATTTACTTCCATTGATCCTTATTTCTTTATTAGTAACTTGAGAGTTTACTCGTAACACTCCGCAAGCATAATGGTTGCGACCCAGCCTAACCCAGCCTGGCCTTCTCCGGTCCACCACTCTCCATTTCTCCCATTCCAATATTATTTTATTTATGCTTATTATTTCTTAAAAAATAAAATAGAAAATTAATATTCATGTTCTAACACACTGTTTTAACTCACAACTTACGAGTTCACTCACGAGTCCTAACTCAGTTTCTGTATATATATAACTTGAAAGATCGTGACAACCTTATTGAAGACTTTAACAATGGCGGGACAAAGTACGCCGTATTACACCCCCACAACCAAACCCAACGCCACCACCAACTCCGCCCATCTCCTCCGTAAAAACAACGTTTTATTAGCTTGTCTTGTCTTCTTCCTTTGTTCTTTCTTCTACTTATTCGGCTCATGGCAACCCCGTGTCGCCACCACTTCCACTGTCACTTCCCTCCACACCTCCACCGTCAACTGTGCCTCCACCCAGTCCACCTCCTTCAACTCGACCATCGATGACACATATAAAGACCTAGACTTCTCTGCCCATCACTCCGCCGCCGCCGATGATTCCTTCACTGTAAAAACCTACCCACCCTGTTCCGTTAAGTACTCCGAATATACACCATGCACAGACCAAAAAAGATCATTGAAGTTCCCAAGAGATCGTCTTATTTACCGGGAACGACATTGCCCGGAGAAAAACGAGCTGCTTAAATGCCGTATTCCGGCGCCGTTTGGTTACAAGAATCCGTTCAAGTGGCCGACGAGTAGGGATCTCGCATGGTACGCCAATGTACCACACAAAGATCTCACCGTCGAGAAAGCCGTTCAGAATTGGATCAGGTTCGAGGGTGACCGGTTTAGATTCCCCGGCGGTGGGACCATGTTCCCTAACGGCGCTGATGCTTATATCGACGACATCGGAAAACTAATCAATCTTAAAGACGGGTCGATCCGAACCGCCATTGATACGGGTTGTGGGGTAAGATTCTTTTTTATGATCGATCCAAGCCAGCCGACCGTTTTATTTTAATAAATTTCGTATTTAAACGGAGAATTTTTTGGTGTTATTTTTAGGTAAATTGTCTCTGTCGCCTGTTTTTATAATTTCCTAAAAAACCATTCTTAAAAATGAAATTTGCCATTTTATGACAATTTTAAAGTTTTAAAATATGAAGCTACATTAAATATAGTTACATATAGAAAGTTGATGTGACAGATTTATTAATGTTGTATATCTCTTTTCTTTTGGAATATAATAAGGTTTGAAAACGTTAATGCACAGTTTTTACCTTTGACAATTTTGCAAGTAGGAACATATTAGGTACATAATTGCTGTCAATTTGATTCAGAAACAGTTATATCACAAACTTTTTGTTGTCCTTTTTGGTCCATTTACCCCACAGTTTTTATTAATTTATCTACAAGTATAATTAATGATAATTCAAAATCATGCCGTCCAGTAAGCAAATACATTGTAAAAGACAAGATTACCCGGCAATAGTGTCACGTAAAAAATATATATATAGTTCCTAGACAACGACTAAAATTACCATGCATTCAATGTAACGAATAAATCAATGTTGAGGAATGTGAAAAGCCGATCTCTGATTCATCTATATGAAACTTGAAATGTAAACAAAGTTCATATATGGAAACATTATATTTATAATCCTTGTGTAATATGGAAATAAAATTAACATATCATCGACTGTAAAAAATATTTGGTATTATGTAATTACTAGGTGGCAAGTTGGGGGGCATATCTTCTTTCAAGAAACATCATAGCGATGTCATTTGCTCCAAGGGATACACACGAAGCGCAAGTACAATTTGCTTTAGAGCGTGGTGTTCCTGCTTTGATCGGTGTTATCGCCTCCAAGAGGCTTCCATATCCTTCAAGGGCTTTCGACATGGCTCATTGTTCTCGTTGTCTCATCCCATGGGGACAATATGGTAAATTCCCCTCCACATATATATATACCCCACATGCATGTCAATTTTTTAAATATTTGCATGTCGATTTTTGATTGACCATTGACAATTGAATTAATTATATAATATAGATGGAGTGTACTTGATTGAAGTGGATCGGGTCCTCCGACCTGGTGGATATTGGATCCTGTCCGGCCCACCAATCAATTGGGAGAATCACTGGAAAGGGTGGGAAAGAACAAAGGACGATTTGAACGAAGAACAAACCCAAATTGAGAGAGTTGCAAAGAGTCTTTGTTGGAAAAAAGTGGTCCAAAAGGGCGATCTTTCGATTTGGCAAAAACCAATCAATCATTTGAACTGTAAATCAAATCGTAAAATCTCCCAAAACACGCCTCTTTGCCCGATCCAAAATCCTGATTCTGCCTGGTTCGTCTTGATCAGTTTTCCATTATATATACATAATCGATTCATTCCGAATTGAATAATATGATTAATTTCATGATCAAATTAATACTTTCAGGTATAGAGACATAGAGACATGTTTGACTCGATTGCCAGAAGTGTCAAGCAGCGATGAAGTTGCAGGTGGGGCAATTGCAAAATGGCCAGAGAGATTACACATGGTTCCTCCTAGGGTTAGCAGTGGAAGCATCGAAGGTGTATCACCGGACATTTTCCAAGAAGATGTGTTGTTGTGGAAGAAGAGAATTGCGTACTATAAAACTGTAAATAATCAGCTCGGACAACCGGGAAGATATCGTAATCTTCTTGACATGAACGCATTCCTCGGTGGTTTTGCAGCTTCACTTGTTGATAATCCTTTATGGGTCATGAACATTGTTCCCGTTGAAGCGAAAGCTGATACACTTGGTGCCATTTACGAGCGTGGACTCATTGGAACCTATCAAAGCTGGTATACACACCATATATAGATAAATCACAATCTAATCATCCTTAAAATTCGCGAATTATTACTAACGAAATTAAGTTTTTGACATATATAGGTGCGAGGCAATGTCTACTTACCCTAGGACGTATGATCTCATCCATGCAGATTCAATTTTTACCCTATACAAAGACAGGTTAGTGTTTTTACTTACTTAAGCTCTATATATCGGTCCCAAGTGTTTTATTTTTCGACTTGTTTTTAGGGTGAAAATTAAGATTATAAGTATGTGTACGTTACAGGTGTGAGATGGAAGATATAATGCTGGAAATGGACAGAATATTGAGGCCAGAAGGGAGTGTGATAATAAGAGATGACGTGGATTTATTGGTAAAAGTAAAAAGAATTGCAGACGGGTTAAATTGGGAAAGTCAAATAGTTGACCATGAAGATGGGCCATTGGAGAGAGAGAAGCTTCTTTTTGCTGTTAAATTGTATTGGACTGCTCCTGCGGATTCTGACCAACCAACCTAAAAGTCAAAATTAGTTCAATTTCCAACTTAAAAAGTTTTATTTTTTGAAATTAGATCTAAATTGTATTTTAATCTTATATTTTTCAGTTGCGATTATAAATACTATCTGAATTATTGTTTATAATTTTAGATAACGTGCCGCGTCTTTTTTCCCATTTCATAAAATATTGTTTTAAAAACATATATGAAAATATTAAAAAGTCAATTTAGACTTTAATGCCTCCGTAACTCGGCCGAATAGTCCATTAAAGCAAAATTTGATGTTATTTATTAGAGTAGAAAGTAAAAGCTATTATATTAAAGAGTAAACGATATAAGAACAATGAATATAAAATAATCTAAAGAAGTTATTTATACAAGCAAAACCGTATTTTGGAAGATTAGTTGTAACTATGTTTCACAAAAAAAAAAAAAAAAAAAAAAAAAAAAAAAAAAACATAGAACTAAATCGAAAAAAAAACTTAACTTATTTTTGTGGTTTGATTATAGTCAACTGATTAACTGCTTAGTTAATAATTTTTTTTCATAACTAAAACACTCGATCGGTAGATAATTTCAAAATAAGTACAGTATATGTTTTCGAAATAATCTATCAAAAAGGCCAAAACAAAATTTAAATTTAAATTTTAACCAAAAACAATCGAGAAAGAACTACCTGCTACCAAAAGTAAATAAGGTTGTCGTCTTCTAGTTTTTTTATTTTAATAATTTTCCGACGAAAGGTTATCAATTTTGGACGCTCGACCATTGTTTCTTCTCATAATGCAAATTTACAGCGATAGAAGATATTATATTTTGATTCTTTATTTTGAATTTAAATATTTTGTAGCAAATAATAATAAGTACTTGCGATTCTTATTTCCTATAAATAATAACTAATTATCTCTTTATTTATGAAAAAAAAAACAAAACTAACAAATGAATAACAAATTGCGATTATTAGTTAAAATAGACATCTTTAAATTAAATGCTAAAATTGCTTGAGCCTTGATGTGATCCGCAATTCTTAATAATAGTTCAATATCAATTTTATATTTTAAATCTAAAGATCATCTTATACACCAAAAAGGTTTTAACCTAGCATGTGATGTTGTCCTTAAAGATCTTTAAGGTCAATTGTTCAAATCATGTCTGGAACACGCATGCAATTAAGAATAGTTAGGATTATATTTGCTTCATCGTGATAAAAAACATCCACTTATTATACATAGCAAATATAAATTTTAAATTTTCGATTAACATAAAATATGAAGAGTAGGTGAACCAAAAAACCTAATTTCTCTGTTTCTAAGTTTTGGATTTTTTTGAACATCCTCGCTAAACATCTAACAGCATTGAACAGATTATTATCATTTCAAAACTATTTTTTGGTTGCTAAACATATAGCATCATACAAAAGATCAATATAATTTCAAAGCTATTTTATGTTTAATACTTTATTACAGTTGTTTTTAATTTAAATATAATGATCGAATATCATATCACTAGTACAAACCCATTTAATAATGCTATCAAAATGTTTGTCGATCCATATTTCTTATTTTTTTATGCGAAGGTAAAATTTATAAAAATAAACAAATAAATAACTATGGTGTTTTGTTTTTAGCAATCAAAAACTAATTAAATAAACAAACGTTCCACTTATAGAAAATGAAATTAATATTTTATTGCATAGTTGTTTGATTAACGTGGAGTGGAAGATATGATTACTAGAAAAAGACTTCTAGGGAACCTCGAAACAATGTACGAGGTAAAACGTTCATTGCAGAAGGAAATTAGGCTTTCGATCAAAGTGGTTTTTTAGAAAAATATTTATGGGGTGGGTATTCTTTTAAAAATATTTATCAAATAGCCATAATTTTGATTTAACATATAGAAGGATTTAATTGAGAAAAAAAAAATTGAGAATAAAAAAATCATTCTTAGCCAATCATTTAATTAATATGTAAGCATAAATGATACGGTGACAAACTTGTAAATATGATATAATAGTCTTCAATTATAGATACGTACCTGTGGAAAATTAGATAATCGTTCAAATTTATTCTTAATCGATCGTTTATCATCTAAATTTCTCCTCCAACCTTTAATAATCATCCAAATATTTTCAATTAAACTCTCGATCAATGTCATCTAGTGTTAATCAATCATCGATCTTCGTCAATAGCACGTTTATCAACACCATTCAACAATAGATAACAAAAATTCGTTTTTGGTTTTTTCAATCCAACATTTAATTCTGCTTGAATACGAACATAGTCATTAGGTCAACATCAACACCATTTAAAAAAGCTAACTTGTATTCACTCCAACTGTTTGATGAAATGCATAAACTAAATTACCATGTTATATTCACATATGAATATATTTTCGCACCTGAACAAATATATGATTATTAAAATACAAAACAAATATGCAAGTCTGTACGTTATTCATATGTGAATAATATATGAAAATTCTATATATTTGTGAAAACACCTTGTAATATTTATATGTGAATATACTGTGTAATATTTACACATGAATATACAATCTATTATTAATAAGTGAATATATCATCTAATATTCACAAATGAATATATTATGTAATATTCACATGTGATATACCATGTAATACTATGTAATATTTACATATGAAAATACAATCCAATGTTCATTAGTGAATATATCATCTAATATTCACATGTGAATATACCTTGTAATATCACATGTAAATATACAATAAAAACAACATACATATAATATTCACATATGATTATATATTCGTGTGTGAATATACCATGTGATAATTAGAATGTGATAAATTGCTATTATTATAAACTAATGATATATTTTTATTATAAACTTTTTTTATGTGTATTCACATGCTTGTCAGGAATGGTTATACCTCAATAAATGATTAACATTTCAATCAATGGTTGGTTCATATTTCAATAGTTGACGATTGGTTGGTACAAATAAGATTATATCATTGACGAAGACAATATATTTTTATATTTATGTGTAAATGTTATACAATTTAATATATTTTTCATTTTGATCGTGTTAAATACAAATGTGAATGATATTCATTAACCAATACGATGTTGTTTGTTTTACTATAATATTGAATTTACATGTAAAATAATACTGTTACAATATACAAAAAAAAAAAAAAAAAAAACTTTTCACAAACCAATTCTTGTAGTGTATTATTTATTTTTATATATAAAGGTTGTATTCACAGATGAATAAATTAACATGTATAATTTATTCACATAAATAAAAATAATAGATTATAATGATCTTTTTACTAGTGAGATTAGAGTTAGTAACATTATCAATAAATATGTCGTAATGATTTCTAAACTTTATTCATATATGAATCGGATAACATGTCATGATGATGTCATTACTAGTATGAATGAAAATTTAGTGACATCTTCAAAAATTTGCCGCAATGAAGTTTAGTCTCAGAATTTGACGAAATTCGTATATTTGATGTAAATTGTGCGATTTATAAAACTCACAACTTCGCCATGACGTACGGTGTTTTTCGTCCATTCGGGACTGTTTAGGGCTTCAAAATGACGTTTTTTTATTTTTATAATTTTTCGGAAAAAAGTTATCATTTATTCATAAATGAATGTAACAGTAATAAAAATAAATGCTTATATGATTATTTTATTAACCATATAAAGCTTACTTATATGTGAATAAATATGCATTCTTAATGAATACTTTTTTTTTTATATATATATATATATATTTATGTTTTATACATTTTGTACTTCTCGGTTTTATTGATAGTTTTATTCATCCCTATCCTAGTAAAACGGTACATTTATATCAGGTGACATTTTCTCAGCCCTTCCTAATGCTTTTTTCTCCGCCTGTTAGGTGTATCAAACCTAACAAATAATAAGGGTACAACAGACTCCAAATACACTGTTTTAATGCACTAAAAAGTAGTACAATGCAAGTGGGGTTGAACCACAGAGACACGTGATAAAAGTCTATACCTCTTTGCGCAATGTACTTTGGTCAGAAATGGGGTTTTGTTTGCAAAAGTCAAATAAAGAAAATAACAATCAACTTTAAAACATGCAGAAAATGAAATAGATTTGTAAACAAGTTGTAAAAGTATTTCTAGTTCTAGTTCTCAATGTTGTCATTTAACCTGATTATGACTTGATGTAATTTGTGATTACTATTCTAAGTTGGTACTGAAGGATATTAACACACTTTAATACCTCTCGCTTGCCAAATTATCTAGCCAAAACACGTTCTTTGACTAGACCTAACTTCACTAATTCAACCTAAACACGCTCTTAGATTGTATTGAAAAACTGCATTAAGTTTTGTACAAGCTTCCCAACAATGTCCATTTCTTCTCATACGCTCGGAAGTGTGAAACATGTGATAAATGTTCTACAATAATAAAACCTATTGTTTGTTACCAATCATTAATTTGTAGAACGATTAGGTTCTCTAAAAGTTAAATAACTACACAAAAGTTCAATTCATGAAAGTGGCCAATCAAACACAAATCAAATTTAAGGATTCTAGTTTAAACAAGAACATAATCACTAGAATAGAATCACAAATCAAACATCAAATCACATGCTTCAAGTCAAGCAATCAACATGTTTTGAACAAGAACTAGAAACTAGGGTTTCTTAGCCACACATGGCTAAGAACAAATCAAACAAGAATAAAGATGGAATTCGAATGTTTAATCCTTACAAAAAATGAAATCAAAAGTGTTTGCAATGATTAGGTCTTCTCAAAAGCTCCAAGAATTCTCCAAAAATCGCCCAAAACTACTCCAAAAACCGTTCTTCCCTTCAAATGACGTTCTTCTGTTTTTAATTAAAGTTCACGTGCTTTCCATAAGACCATGCGTTTTTAGCATGGTCATGCCTTTTGCCCATGTGTTTTTGGCATGACCATTTGTCTTGACCATGTGTTTTTGGCATGGCCCATGCTTTTTTCTAAAAATCAAATAAGTCTTCAGTGTTGGCTCCATCTTCAATCTAGCTTCACCATGAGTCATGTTGCTCAAATATGAGATGATAAAGGACAAACACGACCCGTGTCAGTGTGACAAGAACCACATTTCAAACATAGTCCTTTGCTATGATGACAATGCAACAATGACTCAGGTTATGTCTTCATGTTTTCTGCCATGGAATGACCGGTTCATCTTCCCTTCATGCTTCAAAGCTCCAAGTTCCATGCTCCATGCTCCATGCTCCAAGTTCCATCCTCCATGTTCCATGCATCTAAGCTCCAAGCTCCATGCCCCATAATGCCTACAAAATAAATCAAAAAATAGTGAAGAACCAGACATTCTTAATGAAATATGCTATTGCCCAAATAATTAACTAAATGCAAGAATTATGAAGCAGAATGCTATGAAAGGATAGAAATAAACATGCAAAATAGGTGCATAAAATGCACCTATCACCGCCCAAATTTACAAAGTGAATTTATGATTTTACCCCTCTGCCCCTTTACACTCTAATGATATAAAAACCTGTCCAAATAATCAGGGATTTTTGATGATTCAATTTCAAATCCGAAGTAACTAATATCCCAAATAATCAGGGATTTTGTTTCCTTTCTAAATTCCATTTGAGAACGATGTAATAGACAAGAAATACGTAATCTTCTCCAAATTTGAAATCCATTAGTTAGGGCTTCAAGCTGCATATATCTAATGCATACTTACTATGTATTTCATATACATCTCCATCGAAACCATCTCCTCCACCTTCATCTCTCTCATCCCAATATACCCCTCTAGTTCTCACATCTTTGTAAGTGTTCCTGTCACTAACACTCTATTTTTCCCTAACCACTTCATACATAAACTCTAGTAAGTAGCAACAATAGTAATCCTCTTCTTGATTACAAAAATGAGAGCTCTAATCTGAGGAGGTATGTTTCTCCATGTAATGCCAACAATCATTTTATTTTCTTTATTGGTGTGATATTTATATTAAACAAATTTGGGAATCTTTGATTGTAGGATGTGGTGGAAGTTATAGTTTCAGGGGTTAACGTAGAGATGGAGGTGGTAGACGAGGTAAAAGGAGACGAGGTTATTAGAAGGTGAGGTTATTGGTAACCTTTTGTTTCTTTCAACAATCGTTGAATCAGTAAGATATTTTTTTAGTGGTAATAAGTGTTCTTTTTGTATGACAAACTTGATTGATTTTTTTGTGCGGAATAAGTGTTCTTTTTATACAGAACAAGTGTTCGATAAAATGTCTCACAACCGATTCTGTCATTTTACATGTTTTTGTTAAGAATTGTTTATGAATATGTGATGCCTCCTGAGACTGATCACGAGCATTGGGTTTATTCTGGTTTCTGGTAAATACATTTTGTTAAGTATTGTTGGAAAAAATTAGATATGTGATTTCGTATGTATTGTAGATATTGACAAATCAATAATAAACAATGGATTTCACCAATCCTAGATGTCAGTTTCACCTTTTCTCTTCTTTCATCTTCATGAAATTGTCGTTTTAACTCAACATTTATTTTTCTATATTTTTCCTATTTTGATTACGTTCTAGATGAGCCCTCAGTTGGGTTTCTCTTTACTAGATGGGTTTGTTGATTTGATAACGTTTTCTTCATAATGTGATGTGCAGAAGGTTTGGTTATGAAGTGAGACCTATAGATCTGGACATTGTTAGGAAGTCTTGGCGAGGAGAGATAGGGTGCAACCTAATTCTAAAGAATAAGAAGCTTAGTATTACAAACTATAGGTTGTCCTCTTATTTAGTTTTACTTATTAATATGCACAATGTTGTAAAACTCTCCGAGTTGGCCGATTACTCCTCCGAGTACTCACTACTCAGTCCTTTACCGAGGCGAGTTGCAGAATCCTGAGTACTCCCTGAAAAACCTCTTACTGAACTGAGTAGTGTTGTAAAACTCGGTCAAATCGGTGATTAGTATGTATAATATACTTAATTATTTATTATTTAACACACTCACATATGATTATTACTATACATATATCTTAAATTTTCAGTAATTATTCACGAAGTTAAACCATTATGTGTTTTTCAGTTTTTGAGTATTCACATTTATCTAATTTTTTTTATATATTTCAATCAACTTATAATTTTAACTTATGATTTTGACATATATAATTTCCCTAAAAATATTTCTACATGAATTACTAAATCCGAGTACTCCTCGAGTACTCGCTACTCGGTATTCGGCCAAACAAGCACTGAGTAACAAGTTCTACAACCTTGAATATGCACTCTATAAAATGAACCCAATTATAGATTTTTGTTTTTAAATTTTTAATCATTAGACATCATAAATTGAAAAGTTTGTTGAATTATAGAAAACAAGAACTTCTTTGTATCTGGACGACATGTAATTGGTATCTTCTTCAAGTTTCAAGGTTGTAATTCAACGAAATTAAAGTAGGATTGTTTGATAAACATACGAAGAAAGTACCTATATTTTTTGCATTTATTATTAACATATATCAAAGGTTATGTAAAACTTGACAGGATCATGCTCAACATCCGATGGTTCAAAAGCAAGGTCTAGAATTTTGTATTTATTACAACTACAAATGGATTGGCGATTGATTTAGAGGCATTTTGAACCTAATTTTTTAGGTACATTTCATTGTTGAGTTCTTTTCACTAAAAATTTTTAGTTGATCTTTTTTGAAGTACAAATATAAATGTATAATGACTTTTGTCATTAAGATAAATGCTTAAAATATTGTCAAAAATACATTCAATGCTTTCGACAATCATCATGTTTTTGGACCTAACACTTGAATTTAGTTGGCAATTAGGAATATGGTCTCAGGAAAGGCCTTATCATTGTGAATTTGGCAACAAAACTTGTAAGATATACATATTTAGACAATTGGCATGTCATTTTCTTCCTGCTCTTCTTTTCTATGCGATTTAGTAATTGTAGTATTTGGCTTCCATAAACCAATCTAAGTTATCTAAGTTAATCAAATAACTAAATATCTTTTTTATACTCAGGTTCTTTAATATGCTAAAATTCATTTTTAACCATGAACAAACATCAATCATATTTTAATTATTTGTATGCAGATTGTTGTAGGTATACCTAAAGATATCATGCTAAGATACAACAACTTTGCAATTTTTTTTTTCACAGCAGGTTGATATATTTCTGAAAATATGTTTTCCTCCTCACACACCATTTATGTAATTTATACACATATTAAAAAAGAGTTCCCTTAGGAACAGTGTTGTTAGTAAAAAAATAACTTCTTTTTACCTCTAACCATTGTGCCTTTTACTGTGTATATATATATATATATATATATATATATATATATATATATATATATATATATATATATATATATATATATATATATTTAGTCCTGCTTATTGCCTTATTCTGTGGGTTGTGTGGGTCACCTGGGGGGTTATATTTGTTCGTCGATAGGTATGTTTGGGTAGTCAGAACGGGATGGTGAAATGTTGAGCTATTGTTTACGTGGTCTTTTGGTGGGCTTTACGATTGACAACTGTCCTTAGTCGTTGGGAGTTTTTATTCGCTTTGTCTCTTCCGTTTTGCTCTCTAGGTATGGTTTTTGCTAATCGGTCAATTTTGCGTCTACCAAGAGACCGTTTTCTTTGATAGTTTCTGAATTTCATTGCCTTCTTTTATGGGTTCCGATTTTGACTAATATTGAGGCGATGATGAGTTTGAGTTGTGAAAAAAGTTTGTGTATCATGTGAAATTGAAAGCCGTTTTTTGGCATGGCATCTCGGAAGGCATAACCGACTGAAATATGCAACCGATGTTTGCAGCCATACCGGTCTTTCATTCCATTTTTTACGAGCCTCCTTTACGAACAATACATGTCATGTATTCGGTGAATGTCCACTGTTGCTTTTCGATTGCTTTGTGTTTTTGTTAGTTTTGTATTGTTTATGTGTTTGTTGGAGGAGAAATATGAGGCTCAAGGTGTTGTTGCAGTCTATATGTTGGATGAAATGCCTCAAAGAGTGTATAACTGATGTTTTTGGGTTAATTTGTGATTACAAAAATTAGGGTGCATCTAACTCATGGAGAAACAAAGACAATCTTCGAAATAGTGTATACTATGTTTAAATTTTGGTCCAACGTACGACTTCTTTGAGTGACTGACATTAAAAAAAAATTATTTCCTGTTTTCAGTTTGCAACCTGGTGTCCAACAACAGTTACAGAGCCAAGAGGACTATGAAGGTGGCTTCAAATATTTTTATGAAAAACTATTGTTGGTTCTCTAATTTACTTCCACAATTTCATTTTTAGTATGCAATTCTACATTTATATGTTTTTATATTATTTGATTGTATCCCTGAACCATATGTTTTTATATGTGACATTGCCTTTAAAATATGCAACAACGGTTGAAACGGATCGGATATTGTGTTCATAACAACAGGAATGGGAGGTGGGATAGAATTTGGAGTTGCTCCAGTTGTGCCCACAAAACAAAAGAAACAGGATATTTGTTCTACTGAGTGTCTATAAAAACTTGAAATTGTTTCAAGGTTATGAGTTATTTACCCTTTTGGCATGAATCTAACAACCAAATGTTATGTTTCTTGCAGTAAAATCTTCGATCTTTTCACCTACATATCATTGAGGACTTTTATGATAACGGGCCAGAAGTGTAACGTATGTGTTTCTGGGCTTGTCATTAATGTTGGTATAATAGTCTAGGTTAACTTTTGTAACCCGTTTTGAAATAATAGAAGTGTATTATTTGAGTATTATGTGTTATGTGCTTAATTGTGTATCTTAATTTAATTAAGAATAAAAATAAGCGTCAAAATGAAATGTTAGATAAAGCCGATATCTATGGATAATGTTGTAGTTGTTGAAACGAGGTTTTCGTGCATATAAAGAACGCCAAAATCCGAGTTATAACGAAGAAGTTATGACCTGTCGAAGTTTCGCGACAGAACCGGCACGACCCAGCGCGACCCAGCGCGACGTAAATAGTGAATTTAAGGTAGATAGATATCTATCCTTAGTGATCTAAATGAGAATTGAAGATCTCATCGATAGTAGTGCAACGACGGAAAGACGGACGGAAACGGATTTCAGATGAAGGAGTAATGAATTTCGAACGGAGTTTTCCTGTCCCGGCCTATTAAAGATAATATATAAGTAATATACTTATAATATATTAAAAATAAAGTCAAAATTAGCCAATGGAGTCTAAACGAGAGTTGTAGAGCATAATCTCACTTTCGCGACTATATAAAGAACGTCGAAAATGGAGTTTGTATGCGAAAGTTATGAATTTCTAAAGTTCGGGGCGCGAAACCCCAAAGCTGTGTCAGAGACCACGACGTGGCAAGTCTCCTGACACCTCCGGAAGGCCCCCAGATGCAACTTGGGATGACGCATGCAGTGATGACCAAGCCCACGACGTGGAAAAAGGTTGCCACGACGTGGCAAGGGCCAAATTTGCCCTATAAATAGATTTGAAGGGCCAGCCGTTTAGGGTTGCTATTTTCTCTCTTCTCTCTCCCGTTTTACCTCGATTTGTGTGCCAGAAGTACCCGAAGCCCCGATAATATTCTCGAGCCCCGAAGCAGGTCCCGAGATCCCGAAGATCCCGAGAAGTGCGATTCCCGAGCCGAAGCTCTGCCCGCGAGAAGTTCGATTTTTGTAGAGATCTTCCAGATCTGCTGAGGATTACTACTTCTGCAAGTCGTAGTACTGTCCGATCATCTTCTGATCAAGTGAGTGTATACTACCTTTCATAAACACGATAATAATACAAGTATGATTTGAGTGTATTAAGTATATTGTTGTTTATATGTGTGAGTGTGTAGTTACTTTCTTCTAACGCATAATTATGAAGTATTTTATACGAAATACGTGTTATGTGTATATTTTGTTGTTATGTGTGTGAATGTGTATTCACTTTCTTCTATCTTATAGATCTGATTATTTCTCTATGAAATATGTGTTATGTGTGTGTGCCTCATCTGTTATGTGGAAAATGTATTGATTGAGCATGCTATACAGGTTTTGAAACTATGTATAAAAATGTATATTTTATCTACTAATATGTTGGGTAGAACATGGGTAGATAGTTGGTGTGTAATAAACAAATGAGAGGCCTCGATGTTGTTTTGATCCAGTCATCTAGCGGAATTTAGATGACGACCACGGACTTTTCTAGACAGTCAAGTGGAACGCTAGCAGGCTCATAACCTGTAGGTGTTAATGAACTTGGGTGTTCATTCGCTGTATTCCATCCCCCTCATGGTTGCCTTATTTGACTTATATTGTTGAGGAACCCCCGAAGCATGTGTTGTCGCCCCGATGAAATATTCTTAGACTAGGTCCCTTATGTTAGTTGTCTTAGGGACGTAAAGTGAGAATAACGGGAATGGGTAATTGGGTTATTGTTGGTTGGTGGAAATTAAATATAATTATTTATTGTGGGTTGAAAACCCTATATGCTCACCAGGCTCCCAAGCCTGACCCACTCAATTTTATTTGTATTACAGGAAGTGGCGCAAGGGCATAAGATGGATGAACCATCAAGTTGTTTTGTTTACAAGTCTTTATATGTATATATTTGTTGAATGACTTGTAATGTTATCGTTTATGCTTATTGATCTGTATCGGAACATGACATCCCGAGTTTTGATTATATAATGAAAATACATTTCTTTTATGAAATGCTTTGGTAAACATTGTTTTATCACGTTTTGTTTTTGGGAACAAATTCCGCAACTCTTTCAAATCAAAAGGATTTACTCTGAAATTATTTTAAAAACATAAATGAAAATCGGTCTTTTCTGGCCGAGATTTTGGGGATGTCACAAGAAGAGGGGACCTTGGCATCTTCTTTAGTGGTAAACACCTCTAATCCAATTACCATGACGATTGATGTTCTATTTATGTGTAAACTGATTCAAAATTGTTTGTTGCAATGCATCTATTGAGACCATACATTAAAACTTTTTCTTGTGACGGTCATAAATATTAGAGAAAGTTGAATACTTGGTCACAAAATAGAAACTGGAGGGGAGACTTTAGAGATATATGATGAGATGTATGGTGGGATAGAGCATATAGAGAATTTAAATGAGCTCAAATCAAACTTTTAATTTTTCTGAGTTCATTTTCATATAGAAATAGATGAGAAGGAGAATTAGCGTACACATAGGATTTAAATGAGGTCTTAAACTTTGAACTATTTTTTATAAATTAAAGTGGTTCACTATTTTGATTATTTTTAATATAGCTGTTAGTTTAAGGGGGAAAGAAGAAACAGCTACAGACTTCTCTTTTTGTCTCAAAAGTAACAAAAAAAGATCAACAAATATGTGCAGGTGTTTAGGAGGTCACTGTTGGTTTTTTTCTATGTGGTTACTAGAAAAACATTTTTAAGTTTTGACAAAGTAAGTATCATTCGATTTTCATGGATCGTTTCTAATTGAAAGATTGAAAAATCCACTTTAGTTTTGACATTACGTTCCTGACAGAAGGGCAAAAAGGTCCAAATGAAAAACGAATTTATGGAAAAATGCCAGGAAAAGCCTGTTTCTTTAAGTTTTTTTTATGTATCCTTCTCCCAATAACAGTACTAATAAAGTAGCTAACTGAAAATGGTGGCTGAAATTAGATCCTTTGATTTGATTAACAAGACACATATATTTGATAATTTTACCCTTATAGTTAAACTATGTTTTCCCTGATGGAATAGAATGGATCATTCCTGAAGAAAGGTGATTCATTCCATTTTGTTATTTTCATTGTCTTTTTTATTTCATTCCATCATTGAGTGGAATGAAAAATTGCAATATAACCCTTATGTTATTTATCTAATTTTTAATGACACATCTTTGTGACAATTTTACCCTTATAGTTAAAAAGAGTAAAATAGGTTGTGATTTCCTTCAATTTATCCTTGTAGTTAGGATAATGTATCGAATATAGATAAAGTTATAAAATGTAGAACACCAAAACCAAAAACTATAACAAATTAACCTGCATATTTGTTACTTTTTAACTTTTTTTTCATCTACGAAGGTTGGCAAATTCAGTGATTATCTGAGGGCAAATATTTATTGTCTGGATTTCGGGATATTTAATATTTTGACGATGATATCATATTACTTTCCGGTTTGTTATATGAATCTCAACAATATGTGAGTTTTGTTAACCTTCACACTTTTCCTTCCAAAATTTATCTCACAGATTAACGTTTTGTCAAATTTCTCTCAAAACTTGACAGAATCATAGGAAATTACAATCACAATTAATCAGACTTTTTTTTTTTAAAAAAATAAGACGAATTTCCAGTTTCTCTATCCACTGGACCTTACACAGAAACAAATTCATTTATGAAATAAGTTCTCGGTTCTAGGATTTCACGTATGTAAGTTTTTAGTTATGGAAACTTAGTTATCTAATTTGCTTTAGGATTCACTATTTTGTAATTTTATGATATTGGTAGCTATAGCCTTTCCAAATGAAAGTTTTATAATGTTTGCATCCAATTCTGAAGATTTGTTGCTGATATTTTCCAAGAGTTGCAAAGTGACAACACCTTCTGTAAGGGGCTCAACAGATTCGGTATTCGAAAGTCATAGGATGATATGAAACCATTATCATGGTTGTATAGCATAACTCATTTTTTATGTAAAGAAATATAAGTGCATTGCTATTATGAGAAAATTGTTGTAAAGACGTTGCAGTTACGTATATACAAATGTAAGTCCATTGTTGCTATGGGTAAAAAAAGGCTGAAACATCTGACTCGTGCATTGCATGGCCATCTTCCCTAGTTTATATGAATAACTCTCTTAAGTACATGAAAGATGTAAGATCTTTAAATAGTTTTGTTGGAGTTACGTGCAGATCCAAAACAATCCGCGAATGAAAAATATATATATTTCTTTTTTCAGTCGTAGCACTTTTTCCGACTCAAGTAACATTGACATACAAATATTTATTGAAAAAAGGAAGACTATTTTGTTCCTTCACACTATAAAACAACAATTTCTTCCCTCTAAAGCTCTCAAGAGCAGATCTTCCACTACATGATGTTTAGAAAGATCATTTCTTCCCCCCTCCAAGTCATAGTCAAGGAAATTTATACGCATAACCATTTTGTACTTTTGGTTGCTAAATAAATTGGATTGGACTTTTAGTCCTTATTTTGGAGTTTTGTTAATGATTTTGGTCCCTGTTAAGAAAGAAATGATCACATTGTTATAATATTGTACTTTTGGAATTTTTCTTATTTAACTATCGTGTCTTAAAAAAATCCTTCCAAATATGGCATTGTACCTTTAAATCATGGGAAAACTAATTTCCTTTCAGCTGTTTATTACATCATGTACTTTTTATCTTTTTTTTTTTTTTTTGCTAATTTGGATATTTGAATCCAAGGAGAAACAACTGTGATTTAAACAACATCAGAACGTAGGTTACCAATTTAAAGGTTAAAAATATGACAAGAAACATCAAAAAGTGGATTACCACTTATGTTGATAAATATGCTTTGTATTTATGGATTACCACTTATGTTGATAAATATGCTTTGTATTTATGTTTCAGTGCTTATATTCGAGCTTTATACCTATAAGTAATAAGACATTCATAAATATATTTTCTTATTTCCGACTTATTTACTTTTTATCTCATTTTGATGCCCTTATGCCAACAGTGAAAAAAAAATTACTAAGTCAAATCAGATAAGAAATAGTAATATCCTTTTGTTGGTTTATCAAAATCACCATTTTATACTTCCTTTTGTTGGCCTCCAGCACAAAGCAAGTCCGACTCAACCTATCCCCAATCACACAATCAACACATAAATATCAAACGCTAGCATATACAACAGTCAAACCGATCTAACAGATCACCAATCATAACATCATCCAATATACTAGGATACCGACCTAACATGTCACTAACATAGCATCATCCTATATACCAGGATACCGACCTAACATTTCACTAACATAGCATCATCCTATATACCAGGATACCGACCTAACATGTCACTAAGCATATCAACATGCAATAAACCCGGATACAGATCCGAAAATGGCCGGCATTGGTGCCTTCGACCTTGTTAGTATAGTGAGGACAAATCCTCTCACATTGTTGAAGTCCCATGGGCATAACCCTAGCTGCTGGATGATAGATTCCCGAACTGTCAACATCAAACAACACCTAGTTAACAATTGGGTTCCAAGCCCAAGGTCCAACTTACACTCCAAATGCCCAAAAGTCAAATAATGAACCAAAGTCCAACATATAGCCCAATTTTCCAAATTTGGCCCAAACCCCTAATATGGGCCTAACCCTAAAACCCATCTAAATATTCTAGTCCATATACTTGTTCTTGGTTGGCCCATCAATAGCCCAATCACCAAAGCCCAACAAATGGCCCAAGCAAAATTAGGGTTTTCATATAAAATGATGATTAGGGTTAAGTGCTCTTAATTAACCCATTAAGGACTTAATCCATTAAGTTCATCATCTTACTAGGTAAATCATATGTTATGATCGGGTGTAATTCATAATTCAATTCCAATGGCCTAAAACGTGGGTTCCGATAAGTCTAAACCAACAAATCCAAAATTAGGGTTTTCTAAACCCTAATTAGGGTTTCCAACCTAATCGTGTGCCCATTAGTCAAATGGTTAGGTTTTTAGGTCAATTAGGGTTAAATAAGTCGGGCACCACCCACTACCACCTCGGGTAGTGGTGGTCAACGGCGGCTCACGACGACAACCACCACCTTGTGGTGGTGGTTATGATTTTTTTTTGCTAAAAATGTCCAAACATCCCAAAATAACAAGCACACACACAAAAGTACAAAGCCACCCAAGGTGGCAGCTGGTGGCGACAGAATGACGGCGTAAGGTGGTAACCATCACCTAAATACACAATAAACATACACCCACAACCACCCTCGTGGTGGCAGGCGATGGTAAAAGGTGACAGCCACCACCTCACGGTGGTGGCGGTGGTGGGGTTTTTCTTGTAATGTCTAGCCAAGCAGCACCCATCCAATGATACACACACAGCAGGAACACACACACACACACACATGTTCCCAGAACAGTAACACCACCACCCACCTAGTGGCGCACGGTGGCGGCAGTGGGCTGAGCTTGCAAGCGGCAACAGCGCTAGCTGCCGGCGGCGTTGCGACTGTGGATAACGGAGAAGAGACGCGACCCAACACGAGCAATAACAACCTCCACGACTGAATCAACGAAGGCATCGATCTCCGTCTTCGTCGGCAGTACTCGTGAAGACAACAACTACGAGTCGAAAAGGAAACGAGGGCAGTCGGGCTGAGACCACATTGAACAACAACAAAATATAACCGCCAATGTTAGTGGCGGCTTCGTCTTCAACGATCGGGCACAATGGCGACAACAATGTAACAGTGGGAGGAGGTGGCGACGACGACTGTAGGGAAATCTAACGAGCAAATGGCAACAACAACTCACACAAATTTGTTTCCCGGTGGTCCTCGTTGTTGCCGACAACAAGAGCTTCAGCGGTGGTTTGCGACTTCGATAGTAGCGGGTAGCGGTGTTGGAGATCATAGGAAGGAGGGTGGCAGATGGTGTAGGATATTAGGGTTAGGGTTAGGGACGCATGGTGACGGGTTATATGCTCCCGGTTATGTGATAATCTTTTCCCATAATACACTTTCAGCCCCTCCATGACAATTCCTTTAAGCTTTAGTCCATATTTTACCATTCAACCCCCAACTTCTGAAAATCTTTACAAAACCAATCCAAAACTTACACTTTTAACCCCCGAAACTCCAAAGCATATCATTTGCACGTTTGGTCCCTAACTTTTTTTTTTTTTGCACTCGGATCGTCCCTGTGGTTTGATTTTATTGCGTTTTTAATCCCTTACATACATAAAGTTAAGGACCAAATGTGCAATTTTGACCAAACCATAAGGACGAAAAACGCAACAAAATCAAACCACAGGGACGATCTGAATGCAAAAAAAAAAAGTTAGGGACCAAACGTGCAATTTTGACCCAACTGTGGGGACAATTTTTTTAATTTACTCATTTATTTATTTAATTACTCTATTTCAAACAAAATGTTGCAACTTCCCCCACTTAAATTAGATCTCATCCATGAAATCATTCCTTACAATTCCTGACACGCCAAATAACTTGAGCAACACAACCACAACCACAAGGATACCCCGACCTTTCCAAGGAAATCGTAACCAACCCTTGTAGGGTTCTGAAACCCAAAGATAAACGAATTCCTTGCAATAAGATCACATTTACTCAATCTGAAATCTGAAGTCTCGAGATGCTTTGGCTCCCTAACAAACCGGCCACACTGAATCATTGCCGAATTCATTGTACTTAACTTCCAACTGGCTACTCAACTTCTGATAACCTGAGGTTCCTACTAAAAAACAGAGTCACATACCGAGTTTCCCTGCAGAATACTTATACGTGACAGAAGCTCAGATAATTCTTCAAATAAGAGACTTATCCCTGTAACGATTAAGACTCAGTCAAAAGCTCCACAATATGGTCAACTCAAGTATTCTGAGGTTATTTAATCCTGCTGTAAAAGGCTTGACACCTCCCAGCCCACAAGCTACTCCCATAAAGACCCCAAATAACTACCACTACTCAGAACATCACACTGCCTCCTAGCTATTTTCCTTAGCAACTGAGGCTTCTCCGAATATAGCTTGTCTGTCCACATCTGGAATATCAGATTCCTGGCCGGTTGCTGAGCCAACAAGCAGCCTTGCGTTCTCCCCACACGACATTCGAATGAAACCTCGTCTAACAATAACTGCCCTATCCATACCGCCACTCATGGTTCCTTCCATCCATTTGATATATCCAATCATGATAAGTTGACAACCTATTGCCACTGAATCCAATGCGAAAATTGAATGCTACCAGAATAACTGTAGTCTTACATCATGTACGGTCTCCAATGACCTACCATTTCCTGATTCTAATCGTGTTATGGTCTTCCCACCATCTTGCGAACTGGTCCACCATGGTCTAATCATTTGAAAGAATCTGTGATTTCTACGAATCATCCTGTAGTCTCACAACATTTTCCACACTATCTGACCGCTAGTGATTGCTACAACTACCCCCGCAGTCTTACAACACTTTCTCCTGAACATAACCGCATCCCGATGCCTTACCCTCAATCTATCATTCCAATTACTCTTAGATTCAAGCACACACTCGATCGAACACCCTAACTGAAATCAATTCATGAATGGAACCCCAACCCGATTCCTTAAAGATCACATAACTTCTAAGAACCAGATGAACGCTTCCTGAATCCCGGTGAAACCGAAAATCCCTAATGCTTGAATGATACCACACTCAAATCTTAAAGACTAAAAGACAGATGCTCCAACCAATACCTCGACAATGAGATACTTCCCTTGGCGCTTTCATTCGCCAATCAATAACGGTTACTTAAACCATTAAATCCTGATAATGCTGAATAACCAACCCCTGGGAACTTGTCCAAAGAGCTTCCACATAATACCCTTCTTACCAATGTGCTCTAAACAAATATCCCGCTTTTGGCTCTAGAAATCATATCATTCAGGGTCTCGCACTCCGACTCACTTACCAGCTCAATCGTCCACAACTGAACTTCAGTAGCTGAAGCAAACTTTGCCCTAAACCGGCTACAAACTATTCCCAAAACATAGTCTGTAATCCTAAAAGGCTAATAGATCACACAATCAATCATTTCCACCTAATATAAGAGATCCAAGGTGAACCAGACGTTAGCTCCTATGGGTATGGACGGTAATCGCGTACGCATCACAAGATACTTATGCCATATCGATCCACCCACACTCACCAGTGCTGAAATACTATCGCCAACCCATGCGACCAACTGACCCTGAGCTGGAATACAACCTGACCCTGGGGTCATAAGCCTGCTCGCTCCTTCGAACTCGAAAAACTGGAAGGGCACAATCCTTGCCCAGGAAAACGACATTCCAATCCATCAATCAACCATTCTACTTCCAGCTGCAAAACTCAAGCTGATCATAATCATCACTCCCTTCCCGAGTTCCGCAACTCGCATCCTAGCCTTGAGCAAAACCCCCGAAGCCTCAAACCAAAACTCACTAGGTCTGCACCAGATGACCATAATCGATAACACCACTGGGCTCACACCAAATACTAGGACCATCCTCATGTCTGAGCAACCCCACCAAAAGATTAACATGAATAGAACCACTGCCGTGAACCATGGTTTCCAACCATGCTACCTTCCCTAACCAGACCTTAGAATCCCCGAAATTCTCCCCGATTTGAGTTTGGATCCTGTGCTTTCAGTAGTACGGTCACAATACTACCTTCCACACCTATCCATACTCTCCTCGAGAAGCCTCTCGGGTCCTTTAAGACCTAATCATACAGTACTCTTGAAACCTGCTCCTCAGTGAAACATCTGCACTAAATGCTCCTTAGGCTATCTTAGGACTCACCACACCTCCTCTACCATCACTTGCTGACGAACCCCTACCGACACCAGCTAACCACTTCATAAATACAATTACATGCAACCAGGATTAAATAATCCTTCGGTTAAAGGACCCAGACCTACACCGGTTGGAATTGGACAATAGTTGTGCAATAGGTCCAAGTCCTTTATCCTAAGATGTAACGACGCAAATTTCAAAACAAAATTTTCATTTAAAATCATATAACTATCATATCACATTTCGTAAAACTTGATTATTGGCTTACAAAACATAATCCCTTATTAATTACTCAATAATACATGATCCTCGAAATATAATTCTTTCTCTGGTGTGTACAATCATGCCGGTGCCGTCCCGAGATACTGAGAAAACCTGAAACACATAACACATAACACGGTAAGCACAAAGTTTAATGAGTTCCCCAAAATACCACATGCAACACATACGCCACTCGAGGCTATAGTATGACCCTTCAGTCAATGTGTCTCAGCGGGACCCTCCAGTCCCGTAGCTCGTTGGACCTTCCGGTCCGGTCTGTACAAAACATAGCATACATATATTACAATGCACATAATCTCATACATACACATAGCACACAAGACCCTTCGGTCTACATATAGTTACCACTCTAGGTAATGTATAGTGAGAAGACTCACCTCAGATGATGCCGGATATCCTCTCGTGCTCGATAACCCGACCTAGCCTCCCCCTATCAAAATGATAACATCTATAATTAAGAATTTTTCTTATCCTCATCTCTAAAGAATGGGTAGAAGACCATTCTACCCTACCCTGACCTCTCTTAAATCAGCTTGACCAAAACCTTTAGGTCAACTAAAGTTAACTCTAGTCAACGGTCAAACTTTGACCAGACTCGTTGAGTGCACTCGGGTGACTCGGCGAGTCCACGCGTGTTCTCAGAATCCTCTTAAGGACATCTTAGTGCATTCTTATGGCTAAGAAGAGGAGTCATGAATTGTTGAAATGGTTAAATCAAGAAGATTAGCCACACTTCGTTCCGAAACAATTCTTAGAGTCATACTCCAAGATTGTAACTCGAGTGACAAATCTTAAAGAAGGTTTATTAAAACTAGTAAAATGTAAGAGTAAAATGTGTTCTACTCTTGTACATTTGAAATTGGTAAGTTGTGATGTTTTGGATAAAACAAAGACCAACTAAGGCTAATTGTGTGAAGTGTTTGTCTTGATAAGAATCCGCACTATCTCTTGAATATTTGTTTTGTCAAGGCATGGTACTTGACAAGAGAGTCTTATATGTCAAGAGGACAGTGGGAGTCTAAAAGGTCCTGAAATATTTTTAAGAACTAATCAAGAACAAAACATATAGTTTATCACTAGCACACGACTTGAGGTTTATATCCTATCGTGTTGACATATTCTTATTTATGTGCCCATTCCAGTTAAAGTTGGTTATGCATCTGAGTTCTACAAGTTCTCAGTTGTTTGCATAACTACTTGGAAGCAATGACATGCCCTTGTGATGCCAGCTGACAAGAAGTTAAGGTTGCATGAGTTCGGTTCATATGAGTTTGGATTTGTCACTAACCTTATCTTGTGATTATGGTTTTGACAAATTCACATGGATAGGAACACATACACCATAAAATCTAAGTGTCATATGGTTTCTCTCTGATTCATGAAAATGATGGTGAGGAAATGCTTTCACTAAGTAGGGTTTAAGTAGATAGCAATTGTGATATTTACATTCTGAAAGTCGTTAGTGGAGCATGTGTGCTTAACTGACACACTAACATGGACTTGTAAGGAATGGCAAAGGTCTAAACAATTGAGACTATGATTACGACATCCCTTTTCATAGTTTTGAAATTTTTTAGACACACATATTTGCTATCTAAGGAAAGGTGTATGCTTTTGATAAAGTTTTATCAAAGCGTCTCGTATCAGAAATCTGAACTTTGGAAAGAAAGTAAATAAAGTATTGATGTCTAGAAGTCCAACTGATTTCTGGATACATGTCAAAACTAGTGGGAGCATAAGTGTTATGCTAACAATTATCATGTTAGTGGGAGCATGATGATTATGATAAGTGTTGCAAGTTAGCAATGTTAATTATAGAAAATAAAAGTTTCAATTGGGAAAAGTTATTTTGCTATAATTAAGGGAGAGGTAATTATACTTCATTTCAACTCTAAAAGCTTAGATTGAGGTTTTAATCATCTTTAGTCAAGGATATATATATATATATATATATATATATATATATATATATATATATATATATATATATATATATAGGGAAGAGTTATATGGAAAATGAATGATTAGGGCAACACATATTTGAACCAATGAAAACATGACAACACATCACTTCCATAATAACTTCCATAATACATTACTTGTGAAGAAAGAAATGGACACGTGTCATTTGATTATTGGTTCCGGTAGATGTTGCCCTAGTTATTTGTTTTCCATAGAACTCATTCCTATATATATATATATATATATATATATATATATATATATATATATATATATATATATATATATATATATGAATTTTATGTTGGAATGGCTCAACATAAGGAAATTCTATATATGGGTACACTATTTGCATTTTAAAATTCGATTATGATTACGACATCCCTTTTCATAATCTGAATTATGAGAACATGGCAAATAGAAATAGGAATATTTTAGAAAAAGAATGGTCTAGTATCATGTCTTTATGTGAGACATCATGAATCGTGTCCCATATGCTTTGGATATATGATTGATTGCATGTGCTATAATATTTATTTGTTCTAAATTTTTCAAAATGCGTAGAGCATTAAGAGGGAAAAAGTACTAGAACTAGATATGACTAATTTGATTAAGCAATTGTCGAAGACAATCTAAGTTTTACCAAAGATTGGTTGCTCAGGGACAGTTGAAGTATAGTATTAATTTTGGAAGGACCACATTGACTTATTCTGAAAGGAGGCAACTCTTGTTCAGAAGTGATAGTCAAAATGAGAATATGGAAATGTCTCCATAGGTGGAAGTTACTCAATATGTGTAAGATTAGAAAACTTAATGCAAGAAGGATGTTTAAAGCAATGTACTTTAAATATGTGACTTCGTTTCCATGGAGTTGATCTCCACTGGAATACTCTGTAATGACTGTTGACAAGTTTTTGTAACTTTGTGCATAATCATTACAAGAGGATCAGTGCATATAAGTTTAAAATCTAACTGATTTCTGTAAACGGCAGGAATGTGGAATTCTTGCATTTGCGGAAAGGATTTGGGATTGTGAAATGAGAATCATTGGAATTATGTTCAATCGATCTATTTCACAAAGTAAAGATCATAGGCAAACATAGTGTGCATACTTGGTGTATGACATGACTAGTGTTCAGGAAAAAAAACATAGTGTACATGCTTGGAGCATGGGACAACTACTGTTTTAATTCAAGTATAAAGTTGATAATTTGAAATAGTATGCAATAAATAATGTGTAATCAATATGGTGATAAATAAAAGTTGTTATATTTATATTCATAAGTTCCGAGACCATATTGGATTCGATTATTCTTGTGTTTCACTTTGCATGTTTGACTTCCAGAATAACTAGGTCATTCTTCCTGAATGACTAAGTTATTCAAACCATCCGCAATCAATAATACGTTAGAAGTAGGTATTAAGGCAAGACTGTCATGAAGCTGGTTTGTAGATGTCCAAGGTATTGGACATAGCAAGAGTTGCTACAACATTCATGAGTGCTCATAAGTTCTGAGTATTGGATTCAACCCACGCTCATTTGACTCACTTCATGGATTTTATCACGAGTGATCATGAGACGATAATATTTTATATTCTTCAAACCTAGATATATGAGTTGTTGCCTATGAGGTGGTTACACATTGATTGTACGAAAACGCATTGGTAATTCGATGTTATAAAAAACGCCTTTGTATATGATTCAAAAAGTAGTAGAAAAAGCATATGAGTCGAAGTTTATCCATTCCTTTTACCCTTAAAGGGATAAAAGTGATATCTGTGGGCCCCTCGATGATTTAGTGATGACACCCCGAAGTGCTTGGCCAAGCCTAGACTGATTTGATTTGTTCAATTACTCGGTCGTCACAAATCGGAAATCGGGAAACAACAGATGGACGAAGAGAATGATTATAATCCATGTCTCAGTCCATATGTTATCTAGAATGGAGGAATATTATGATCCCTTATCTAATGGATGCGTCATTGATTTGTTCAGAGTTCGACAACAACTTTTAAGAGTTACGATTGCTAGTCGGGTTTTGGAATCATACGTAATAACAGTTTTAGACTTATCCAAGTGGGAGACTGTTGGATTAGATGTCTAAGCCCAAATTATTATTGGTATGTATTTGATCCGACTCTGCATGGTCCATTTGGGTTGCATGGCATCGGAACAATTTGGATAGACTTTTGTGAGAAAAGGATATTAATGATTTGTTAATATATTATAAGTTCTAATATATTAATATGAAATCATATTATTTAATTAGTATTGATCTAGAATTAATTTGGAATTAACTTTGTGATCAAAAGGAGACTAATTAAATACATGGGGATTGATTGTATAAATCATTCATTCTTATATTTGTGGGCTTATGATCCATAGTTCTTCATGTTGGGCTAAACCCATGGAGTAACCCATGGATACTCCATGGAGGTTTTAACCCATGGAGCATGAAGAATATGGAAAGACATGAGTTACATGGTGTAACCCCAATAGCCACAATATATAAGGACCCCATGGCTCAAGAAATTGGTACTAGTGTATGTACACATGAGGGCTAGCCAATATGAGCATTGAAACCTTTTCTCTCAAGTTATTCCAAGATGTTGGTGATGTTGTGTGAACCATTTGAGGTGTCTAATTTGAGGCACTAGGATCTTAATCTCCATGGAATCAAGCTGCAACAAAGAGGTATGTAATTCTACTAGAAGTTATATTTTATGTACTTCATATAATGCTAGTTAGAACAATACCTTGGAAATTGATATTTGCATGTATAATAGAGAAAACATAGATCCAAGGTATTTAGGGTTGCATGTACACTTTAGCATTGTTAGAATGCTCAAAACCCTTCAATAACAACATTACTATGTATAGACAAAAAAACAAAAAAGGTATACGTTAGAAATTTAACATGGGAGTTTGTAACTATTTTTGTAAAAAATGGGTTTAGATATTAATAATTCCTGCAGTATACAACATGAATGTTCTAGAAATGTGAATTCTTGAATATGACATTAGAAATAATGATGCTTCTAGAATCCTTGAACTCAATAAGATTTGGTCTAGTGAACTGCAACTCTACAAGGTTCTCTGTCTCCACATGTTCCACCACACATCACCTTGCCCATATATTGTCCCATTATCACCTAAAAATAATGATCAATTCATCAAAATAATATGAAAATATATAAAGCAATTTCAAGAGCAAGAATTTATATATTATACATTATACATACCAGTAATAATGACATCATGGAGACCATCTCCATGGATGAAGCTCATGTACCTTTCACCTGGATGTTCTCTTCCTCTTCCATATGAAGGCAATGGAGTAATAAGAGGTCAGTTGGTTGTGTCCTGAACATAATCACAAAAGGATAATAAAGTTAATTACAATCATATTATGTTGTACTATTTGCTAAATAAATAACTTTACAGATGAATTGTTTATAAATATAATAAAGTATGTCTTCAATATAGTTGTCAATATTGATTTTGCACATAGGAACCCACTAAACTTACCATAAGCCCAGATGTTTTCTGAAATAAGTTTTGCTTATGTTGATGCTTTGTGGTCCCTAATAATTTAAACATTTTGCTCCTTTAAGAAATCATTAACTCATCATAATGGCCAAAGTATTATACTATTATTCTCAAAACGCAACATTGCTTCAATTAGCAACAATGCAAAATAAGTACAAACCGCTTTTGGGAACTATATTTAATAGTCTGGTCTCCAAATAACAACAATGCAAAATAAATACAAATTGTTTATGGACTTGTGGATGCACTGTGAAACTACAATTGGAAGAACATTAAGTAAGTGTTTTTCAAATATGCTGAGATTGTTGTTTTCCTTTTGTTTTGTAGCAAATTAAGTCTGTTAGCTCAAAAGTCAATAAACTACACCATAACTTGACAAATTCCACAACCCATTTCAAAAATTGTACATTAAAATCAATGAAAAGACAATATAGAAAATTTATTGAAATGACTTCTAATTTGAAGTATTCCAACTACTGAAACTTGTTTTAAGGTACAAAATCTATGTGTAGATTTATGAGATTTTTGCAATTAACTGAGAGCAAAAAGTTAAAATGGATCTGAGTACCTGTGTAACTTAGATAACAACACCTTTAGCTAGATACAGAGTCATTCGACTAGTAAGATTGAAGCTCTCTGTTAGATAAACACCAGGAGGAATGTAAAGAAGCGTCCCTCCTCTCCTCTTCAAATGCTCAATCCGGTAAATCGCCTCCCTGAACGCTTTCATATTCAATGTTCTACCATCTCCGACATCACCAAAATCAGTTATTAAGAACTTATCGCTCCGGTATGCCACCGGCACAATTCCAGAACAAGTAACCAATCTAGCTGCCGAGCAGGAGCATTGCAGGAACACTAATGCGGCTGCGAAAGGAAGGGCTGTTAAGGAGAAGATCAACTCCAAGATCAATGGAGGGATGTTTGTGACGAGGTTGGCGAGGTCGTTTGGGGTGTTAGATTTGCAAGAGTCAAGGGCGCTCACAGTCATTTATCCTCCTCCGTTCAACACCACATTTTTTAGGAGGGCTCGGATTGTGGAAAAATTTAGTGATTCTTTTTCCATTCCACATGCGGATGAGCCGGCAATCCCCGAGGAGCCGGGAAGGCAGGTAAGGCAACGTAGCGAGCGGGTACGAGAAGACCCACCGGTTATTCCGGTGGAGGAGGACATCGATGGGTGGAATCAAGTGGAGTACCGATGCTATTTGGACGATATTGGAAGAGGAGTAAACTATAACAATCAATCATTTGAATACCTCTTTCAACAAATGAACATTGCACCAAGACCCGGGCCCGGTTACCCTTACATCATGAGTTGGGAAGAAAGGATGAGAAAAGGACATGAAGAAGGAGGAAGCGGAGTTGGAGGAGCCGATATGGAAGAAGAAGATTGAGGACATTATTTTATGTTTTGTGTTTTTATGGTGTTTTGTTTTGAATAATTGTTAAAACTTGGATGATTTTTGTTTTTTTAGGATTTTTATTGCTTTCACTTTTAGTTGCTTATTTTTCAGGGATGGAAGGTTAGGAATCATAATAAAGTGTTGAGGGTCAAGTAAGGAATGAAAGATGTTCAAGAAAAAGTACGAAGTCTTGTCCTTAGGATTGAGTCCGTTAGAGTCAAGAATAATGGAAGGTGTTGCTGCTGAAGGGTTTAGAGAAAGGGTCAGTGAAATTTCCAATTTCAAAACATGAGTCAAAAGGAACACGAGCTGGATCAGTTTTGGCAATACAGTGCCTACTCGCCGAGTGCACAAATTCTACTCAGCGAGTACATGGGATATTACACGATATAGTTCCAAGTTAAGAGCTACTCGCCGAGTAATCGACTATACTCGCCGAGTAGACTTGCAATTTTCGAGTTCCAAAGCTGTTTTGAGCACTTTCACTGCAACATTTATCCACTTTTCGTGAAGAGTTGTTACTAGGGATTTTCTAAGAAGCTTGTTCCGTGATATTTTCGAGCTGTCAACCACACGAGACGAATGACACCCAAGACATGGATGAGTTGTTCCCATGTCTAAAGTCAAATGAAGATGGAGCTGAAAAGAAGAGTTATCAACCTATCGACTGCTACCCCAGGGGAGTTTGTTCCAATTCTCTCTATAGTTTGCATTTTTATTTTTGCATGATATGCAATGAGGGCATTGCATAAAATAAGTGTGGGGTAGGGGGTTGGTCACATATTAGTAAATCTAGAATCTTAATATCTTAATTTAGGCTGATTTTTTTTAAATTTTTTTTGCATACCAAGAATATGAATTAGGAATTAATTTAGAAAATTTTGGTAAAAATAATAATTAGGATTTCGTGTTAGAATTTTATGGATAATTACATGAAGACCCAAATGTTTAGTTGAGCCTATATACGTTATAATGCATTTGTGGCCTCCCTTATTCTAGTGAAATAATGGGACAAAAACACGACCTTGCTTAGCCCGAGAGATGCAATATGTTTAGCATCGTGTACTTGAAATGTATCTAGGAAAATTGTTATTTTAGCCAATAAAGGTTGAAGTTGAGCGCCCCTGCTTAAGCATGTAGGGCTTTGAGTGAAAAAAAAAAAAGTGAGGAACATGTAAAAAAATAGAAAAGAGAGAGAAATTACAAGAAAAGTTTGAAGAATTTTTGGAGCATCAAAGTCAAATATGAAATTAGAAGATCAAAAAATCCAAAGAAATTCAAAAAGTTGAAGATACCAAAACTCAAAGAAGAGAAGAATTCCAAAGAGCTCCAATGTGGTATCATAAATTGTAATTATCTAGATTATGTATGCTTGGGTTGCTCAAACAAAAATACCTTGAGGTTAAGAGGTTTTCTGGGGATGGATTCGGAGGGATGCATAAAATAAGCATAGTTCGGGGGTGAGTGGGCGAATGTTTATGAGGATTGTGAGTATTTGGAGTATGGGGGGTATTTAGGAAAATTTTAAACACAAATGCATGCGTTGCGGTCTTGGCATAATGGTTGGGTTAGATTTGAGTTGTCATATGTGGTTCTAATATGTTAAAATTCAGTTTTGCTTGGGGGCAAGCAAAATTCAAGTGTGGGGTATTTTGATATGTGCATAATTAGTTAATTATTTAGCATACATTTTTATTCATTTTTAACTAATTATGTGATTAATGTGGACAAAAGGTACTTAATAATGTTTAAATTTTGTTTTCAGCCCAAAAGACATGCTTGGGAGTGAAAAGGAATGAGGGGAAGCAATTAGAGACCAAAAGAAGGAAGAATGAGGGACAAAAGCCTTCCTACTCGGCGAGTTCACGAGCCTACTCGGTGAGTCCATTAGAATATTCCAGAAGATAAGTCAAGACTCCTGGTATGAGACGGATAACTACCATTTACTCGGCGAGTTGGGTCTGCTACTCGCCGAGTACACCCTATTTTGTGATAATTATAAATACCAAACTATTATCCGATTGGAAGGACTTATAACATTTTTTGGAGCTTCATCTGCGATTGAAGAACCCTTGGAGGAGCTAAGGAACCCTAATCTTCAATCCCTTGAAGAATCAAGGCAATTAGGTTAATCATTCCACTTAGCTTTAGGAATTAAGTATGTTTAGCTTAGTTGAATCTGTTTTTATGTTTGTTTTTACTGCAACTACGAACTAAATACGTTTTTGTTTCTGTTTGGGGAATACCAAGTAACTCCTATGGTTTAATTCATAGTTTTTGATTGATTGTTTATTGGTGATTTATTAAATTAGGTTTGTTAAAGAACCTTATGCGTTAATCATTACTATTTTATGTTAATTGGAAGACAATTAAGTTGCATGAACATCTCTTAGTTGTTAACCTCATATGTCTATGTGAACACTTAATCATATGCTTAGGAATAATGAATATGAAACTAAGATTAACAAGATAATGGGTAAATTAATGTGTGAGCTTGTTTGAGAAACCAATAAACAAGAGGTTAATTGAACCACCAATTTGATTAACCAACTACAAATCTTATTTAATCCAAATCATTAATCTAGGGAATTAATTAGTTTAAACACTTGATCACCACTTGAATTAATTGATTGTCTAAGGGTTACTAGTAATGAACATGAACCTAACCACTATAGTTGGTAGCCAATAGCAATTAATTTATCATAAATTCAAAATAACCATAGGAGTGAATTGGTTGAACCTGAACAGAAACATCTTTATCAAATTTGGTGAATTAGTTACTCGCTTTAGTTATTTAGTTAATTAAGTGTTTAAGTTGTTGTTTAAGTTTCTAGTCTTGCAAAACTAGAGAAAAACCCTTTTACTTTCATTATTTGCTTAGTTAAAATTAGTTATTAGGTTAATTTCCGTTCCCTGAGTTCGACACCCTACTTATCCAACTATACCACTAAAAGACAGGTTCACTGCCTTTGTGTGCTAAATTTATTAATTAAAAGTAGGAATAAAACAAGTGCATTTTACACACATCACTATACTTCCAACTGTCCCTGAGCAACCAATCTTTGGTAAACCTTAGATTGTCCTCCACAATTGCTTAATAATATATCCAACTCTAGACCTTTTCCCCTTTCTTAATGCCCCATGCATTTGAAAAATTTAGAAAGGATAAATATTATAGCATATGCAATCGATCCTGTACCCAACACAAATGGGACACGATTCATGATGTCTCACATAAAGACATGATTCTAGACCAATCTTTTGCTACGATATGTTTTATTTCTATTGCCAAGTTCTCATAATTCAGATTATGAAAAGGGATGTCGTAATCATAATCGAATTTTAGAACGCAAATAATGTACTCATATATAGAATTTCCTTGTGTTGAGCCATTCTAACATAAAATTCACACACACACACACACACACACACACACATATATATATATATATATATATATATATATATATATATATATATGTTAGGCGTGTCAAACCCAACAAATAAAGGGGTACAAATGAGTCCAAAAACACTGTTACTTTGCACTAAAAACGTAATACAAGGTAAGCAGGTTCGATCCACAGAGACACGGGACAAATGCTTATATCTTTTTGCGCAAGGTACAATATGATCACAAAAGAGGGGGATTTAAATGCAATGATTCAAATAAGAGCTAATTTAATGAGTAAGCAATTGATTAAATGAAATAAATTCAAGATTTGTAAGTACTCCAACTCTATGCAAGACAAATTAGCAATGTGATTCCATGGATGACAAGATATTTGTTTAGTTCTATCTAAGTTGGTACTTGAAGTGTTAACAAGCTCTAAAACTTCCCATTCACCACAATAATTAACCAACAAAAGCTCTTTGATTAATCCTAACCTTACTAACCTAATCTAAACAATCTCTTAGAACTAGATTGAAAGGTTTCTTTAAACTTTATGTGAATGTTCCCAACAACACTCAATACTCCTCACAAGCTCGGGAGTGTAAAAGTGTGTGAAGAGATTTACACTAAATTCATTCAATAGAAATCAAATTAGTGCATGTTACCTAGTCTAATTTACAAAACAATTACGGATTTTGCAATTAGATAACTTGAATGATCTAACCCTAATTCAAATAGCCAATAAGAATCACAATTAGAATCAAACATTCGATTAAGACAAAATCAAATTCACTAGATAGAAAATTGAAAGCAAATATCAAGTCATATGATTGAAATCACATCCACATGTCAAGACATAAAGTTGGAGAAACTAGGGTTCTAGCCAATCATGCTAGAACAAAATCACAAATCTAGAAAATGAAATTAAATTTCTTACAAAATGAAATCAAATGTTCCCAAGTGTTAATCAACTTCCAAATCCTCAAGGAAATCGCTTTCTCTGCTCCCAAAGTCGACCCCCCTCTTAAGAAAGATGAAAAACTACTTTAAAACCCACGTTTACGTTTACACGGCCCGTGTAAATTAACACTGTCATTTACACGACCCGCATAAACGCAAAAATATACTTCGTAGAAATCTATGTTTACACGGCCCGCGTAAACGCAAGGCTTGCATTTACACGGCCGTGTAAATCTCTGTAAAGCCAAAAGCTTCATTTCTTTTATATCTTGCTCCTCGGTGCTCCGCAAGTCCCGAAATTTTGTTTGCAACTCTTATTTACCTCCTCCAAAAAGATCCTACCTCCAAAAGTCCCTGAAATATCACAAAAGCATGTGAATGAAATTGCCTCATGAAAAATCCTGAAAAAAACATGCAAAATGCATGAGTTTAAGCTTATATGCAATGTACTTTTATGAAATAAAGCTACAAAATGGGTACGTGAAATGCACCTAACAATATATATATATATATATATATATATATATATATATATATATATCCTTGACTAAAGATGATTAAAACCTCAATCTAAGCTTTTAGAATTGAAACGAAGTACAATTTCATCTCCCTTAATTATAGGAAAACAACTTTTTCAACCCCTGCAACCTCACGAATTGAAACTTTTGTTTTCTATAATTAACATTGCTAACTTGAAATACTTATCATAATTATCATGCTCCCACTAACATGATGATTATTAGCGTAACACTTATGCTCCCACTAGCTTAGACATGTATCCAGAAAACAGCTGGACTTCTAGAAGTCAATACTTTATTGACTTTCTTACCAAAGTTCAAATTTCTGATACGAGATTGTTTTCATAAGACTTTATCAAAATCATACAGGTTATCTTAGATAGCTCACAGGTGTGCCTAAACAATTTTAGAACTATGAAAAGGGATGTCGTAATCATAGTCTCAAATGTTTAGACCTTTTCCATTTCTCACAAGTCCATGTTAGTGTGTCGGTTAACCACGCATGCTCCATTAATGACTTTGAGAATGCAAAGATCACAATTGCTATCTTTCTTAAAATCTACTTGGTGGAAGTGTTTCCTCACCATCATTTTCATGAATCCGAGAGAAACCTTATGACCCTTAGATTTTATGGTGTATGTGTTCTTATCCATGCAAATTTTTCAAAACCATAATCACAAGACTAGGTTAGTGACAAATCCAAATCCATATGGACTGAACTTGTGCAATCTTAACTTCTTGCCACCTGGCAGCACAAGGGCTGCCATTGCTTCCAAGTAGTTATGCAAACAATTGAGAACATATAGACCTCAAATGTATAGCCAACTTTAACTGGAATGGGGCACATAAATGTCAACATGATAGGTTATAAACCTCTAGTCGTGTGCTAGTGATGAAATACAGGTTTTGTTCGTGATTAGTTCTTGAGACTTTCAATACCTTTAAGACTCCCACTGTCCTCTTAACATATAAGACTCTCTTGCCAAATATTCAAGAGATAGTGCGGATTCTTTATCAAGACAAACACTTCACACAATTGGCCTAAGTTGGTCATTATTTTATCCAAAACATCACAGCTTACCAATTCCAAATGTACAAGAGTAGGACACTTTTACTCTTACATTTGACAAGTGTTATAAACCTTTCTTTAAGATATGTCACTCAAGTTACAATCTTGGAGTATGACTCTAAGATTTTTTTTGGAATGAAGTATGACTCATCTTCTTGATTTAATTATTTCAACAATTCAATATTCCTCTTCTTAGTCATAAGAATGCACTAAGATGTTCTTAGAAGACTAATTGTGACATGATTTCTAAATCATTAAGATGATCACAAAACATGATGCTAAAGTACTCTCCCATCTTTTCAGATTTGAGAAACTTTTATCTTCCCGCCTAATTTGATTCTTCTCATTCGTTCAGCCATACATTGAAACTTTTTCTATGTTTCGGAATTATACTTAAGCCTGTAAGTATAACCATATTTACTAAACTTTAGTAAATCATGACGAACAGTCTTATCGATCTTGTGTGGTGGACTTGACCAGTGCACAAGAATGTGTACTCGATCCTTTTAGTCCTTCACTTGACTCACATATTCATGTGACCAAGGAATTAGTCTTAATTTTCCAAAGATGAAAATTCTCACTCATCATACTATACAACTTGCACGATTCCAAGTTTTGGTCCAATTGAAACTTGGGTGATGAGAATCTTTCCTTATTTGGTAAACTTAGATACTACCGCAAATGAAAGAATCAAATCCATTTTCCACTATTGCTATCAATGGAATCATATAAACAACCATTTTTTTCCACAAATGCCATTGTAAGGATATTTAAAATAACTAAAATCAAAACCTTTCTTTTTCTTTTATTTTAAAACTTCATGGAAAAACTTATCCTTACATTGAAAATGCATATGAAAACTTGTTGTTATCTATTTCTAAGCAATATATATCATAACTCCTAAGTAACAACTCAAAATTCTGATCAACGAACCATGCGATCGAAATCCATCTTCACGATCAGAATTAGCATACACTTCCTTTAAGTTTCTTCACTTTTATTTTGATTCTTAAAACATCAACATGTGACCCGGTCACATCATGTAATAAGAATCTCAGAATAGAAACGTAACAGAGTTAGAAAGTGGACTTTACCTGAAGTAGAGTCAAACTTATTTGACTTTACCATCTTTATGATCTTTCAGGTAAATGTGGCAGCTTTGCAACCAATCCCCATACCATGTACAATTGTCAATGTCCATGGAAGTTTGGGAAGTTGATCTTCTAATCAAATTTGCTTTACTAGTCCTCCTAATATTGATGATTTAGAAGCACCAAGCAAATAGATAAGATCATTAAGGGTCATGTCATAGTCTGTTCCATAGTAGTCCCAAAGGAACTCACTATGTGACATAGAAAGTGATTGAACATCCAACTTTCTCATGAATTTGACGCCCAACTCTCCTGGCTTGTCGATATGTGACTTCATCTCCAAGATGCGATCACACATCGACCTTACTCGTGTAACACCCATAAAATTTGAGCCAATTTAAAACATTTTATTTCATTCAAAAACCATTAAGTTCATACATCTTGTTTTCAAGATAGTTTAAACATCAGAGTATCCCCCAGAACCATATCACATAAATCATAAAACATGAGGAGCGGTACAATCACGCCTTCGCCTTGTCACAATCTCCTGAAGTACCTGAAACAATACACTGAACTGTAAGCCCGAAAGCTTTGTGAGTTACCCCCAAAATACCAACCACATACAACCATAATCATATCATATCATATCACAATACAGAACAGCCATGCCTCTCAAGTTTGCAGTGTGACTGGTCCACCATCAACAGACCTTCAGTCCACCTGGTCCACTCTCTGAGTCTGTAGTATGACTGGACCGCCCGCACCGGGCCTTCAGTCTATCTGGATCTATCCAAGCCTTCGGTATGACTGGACCGCCATACGGGCCTACAATCTATCTGGACCGCTCGTAGGGTATGTTGGCCTTCAACACAAAGCAGGACCGCCTCAACCAAACATCAAGCAAATAACCATGTGTACATATAATAGGTAATCACATAACAGTCCGTAGGTAAACAAATCGATCTAGCAGATCATAAAGCATAGCATCATCCTAACCAGGATACCGACCTAACCGGTCACTAACATAGCATCATCCTATATACCAGGATACCGACCTAAACCAGGTCACTAACATAGCATCATCCTATATACCAGGATACCGACCTAAACCAGGTCACTGACATAATACTGTCCTAATTACCAGGACGCCGATCTAACAGATCAATAAGCACATCAACAGTACAAGTACAGATATCAGATATAACTATCTCACAGATCATCGATCATAGCAATCTCTCATGACCAAAGCATCGACCTAGCCAGGTCACTAACATATCAATCCTAACGGATCATATTAGCATAACAACATACTGTCTATTCTGATACCAATCTAACAGATCATAACCACATGTAGCATACTGTAACCAAGATAACAACTAAAAGGGCCGACCTTGGTGCCTTAGACCCTATTGATATAGTAAGGGTAACTCACCTGCAATTGCCGACTGAAAAGATAAGACCAAGCTGCTCCGACCACCAACACGATCTTCACCACAGAACACTACCAAAGAACCAATTCCATAAATACCAATATTACCAAAGTACCCTTGGAAGTCAAACTGGTCAACTCTTGGTCAAAGTCAAAGTCCTCAGTCAAAGTCAACCTTCCTGGTTAACTCTACTCGCCGAGTCAACCCGTCGACTCGCCGAGTTCCCATACCCAGAAAACTCTCATAACACAACTTAACTCGGCGAGTCTTAGGGCGACTCGCCGAGTCCAACGATCTTTCCTGTCCAACTCAGTGAGTCGCCAACCGACTCACTTAATCCAAGGCTTTAACCAAAAGAGGTGGGGGTTCTGCGACCTAACTCGCCGAGTCCAAGAATAGACTCGTCGAGTCCAAGGCAATCTTCAACAGACTCGCCGAGTTGTTCTTCCAACTCGCCGAGTCCATGCACATGTTCATACAACTCGTCGAGTACACCCATGTGACTCACCGAGTCTCTCCAGTTCCCAGTCCACTCAGAGGCTTTTCGAGCCATGCAGGGGCTCCAATCTATAGATCCACTCTTCTACAATCTAACCCTCACATAAAGTTGCAAACTTTACGTGAAACCAAGGAGATATAGGCCCAAAACACACTAGGGCGAGGGTTAAAGACTAGGGGGCTTCACCAATAACTTTTAAATAGAAGCTTTATGACATTTTGGACCATCACAAGCCTAGATCTGGAGTAGCAACCTCACATCTAAACTCCAAACCCGAAATAGATCTCAAACAAGCTAAGGAACTCCAAATCAACCACCAAAGATGAACCAAAAAGGAAATAGCTTAAGATTATGGCTTCTTACCTCTGAAATGTGCCTAAACTGATGTAGATCCCAGATCTACACAATCCCCTTGATGCTAGCCTCTAATTTCTCAAGCTCCTTTCACCAAATTCCTCTTCTAAGCTCCAATTTCCTCAAAAATGAAGTCTCACACGAAATTAGGGTTTTTTGGAACTCTCTGGGGGAATAAGAGGCTGGGAGAAGGACATAAAGTCCTTAAATAGGGTGCAAACCCTAAGATTAGGGTTTTTCTCCTTCCAGCACCAACTCGTCGAGCCCAACTTCGGACTCGGCGAGTTGGTCACTTAATTCGCGACCCAAACCCGCTCCGACTCGGCGGGTAAGCATACCTACTCGTCTATTCCCTTCTTCGAAATTACACTTTAAACCCTTAAGTCATACTTCTGAAATTCAGGATGTTACAGCTTGCTAGTAGGGCTTGAGTGACCTTGAACTTGTGGGTTAGGAAGAATTAATTGGATGAGGTGGAGGAAGTGAAGAATGATTTCCATGAGCCAAACTCAGGAAGTCATCTTCATTAGGAAGCTTGTTCCAAGGGATTTAGGAATGATCATAGATGTCTAAACTAGACATCTAATGGGAGAAATTCAAGTTTGTTGACTTAAGTCCTTAATATAACACCCATTATGAAATATTAAGGCTAGGACCCAACACAATATTTTTTAACTTGGAAGAGGGATGTCGTAATCCAAGCTATAAAATATTTGAAGGTAGGTGAAAGATAATTCATCAATTTCCACCATGAAAAACGAAATAGTTTATTAGGTTTTAATTGGATTTGAAACTCCTAGATCTTTTGAGATTCATTGAACTTTTCAATGATATGTTTCAATCTCGATTGTGCCCTCTCAAGTTTTATGACTAGGATGCCGAGGATCACAAAACAAGGTGTGAATAACCATGCAAATATACTTGGTAACCATAATATTTACCCCTTAATCGATGTGCCGGTTAACCACACGCGTTCCACCGATACTATGATAAATATTAAGTTATCCTTCGCCTAACTTGTTAAATCAAGCTAGTGTGCCGGTTACCCACATGCGCTCCACTAACCGACTTAAGCAAAGTGCAAAGTGTAATTTCATGGGTTAGCACCACTTTCATATTTTCCTAAGTAACTAAGATTGGGTATTAATAAGAGTTTAGTTACTTAGTATTTTTCATTAATACTTTTATTGAAGGGAGAATTATAGTCCTTGTCCTACCCGTTCGGCTAACGACCCTCCACCAGTCAAGGAAGCGGTGGGTGAGAGTGGACACCCATTAAACTGCCATTTTATAGGCAGTAACCTTATACCCCCCCCCCCCTATAGACCGACTTCGTGAATGAGGCCTACTAATGGTAAGACGACTTGCTCTTATATATATAAATATTATTAACTTATAATATTATAAAGTATAAGGGTTAAATTTTAACTTTTAAAATTCTAAGAGCTTAACTTGGAATTAAAGTATTCATGGGGAAAACTTTACAAATTCCAAATCTTGAGGGCAATTTTTGAAACTATTCAAAACTCTTGGTTTTTCATAACTTATGAGTTTAATTAAAGTTTTAAAACTTTTAATGAAGAGACTCTTGAACATCCATAACTTGAGGATAAGTTATGGAGCCATAAAAACTATTTATAAGAAAAAGACTCTTCATTTTTGTAACCTAAGACATTTTATGAGTTTTAAGATTTATAAATGTGACTTTTCATATAACTTGAGGAAAAGTTACAAAAACACATTTTATGAACAATTTTTAGATTAATTTGGATTGAAAACAACTAACACATATTTTTCATTAATCTAAAATAACTCATAAAACAAGGTAACACAAAAAACTTTTGGTAATCCATAACTTGAGGACAAATTATGGACTCCATTAAAATACATTTAGATCAAGAGTTAACTAACAAACACTTTTGTAAATAATTCCTATGATCTACCAAAACTCATAAGCATGAACAATCCATATCAACAATTTCAAAAACTTACATCAACATACATAAATCTTGAAATTTTGATTTTAACCTTGAAATTGGTTTACTATAATCATTACCACTTTAAAACCAGGTTTTATAAGTCCAAAGCAGCTTAAGGTAATGATTCTAGACCAATTCCAACTTTAAAACTTGAAGATATGCTGTCAGGGGGTCCAACTCGTCGAGTGCAAGAACCAACTCGACGAGTTGGATGAGTTTGTACTTGGACTCGTCGAGTCCCTTGTCCAGACAGCACAAATCTTCGATTTTTCAGCAATTTAAGCAAGTATAAAGAGAAAACAATCCTAGGCTCTGATACCATTATTGGGTTTTGAGCATTCTAACTCTCCTATGGTGTACATGCAACCCTAAATACCTTGGATCTATGTTTTCTCTATTATACATGCAAATATGAATATTCCAAGGTATTACCCTAACTAGCATACAATCTTTGATACTTGGGTAATAAAATAGATAGAATACATACCTCGTTGATGTAGCTTGACTCCATGAAGCTCGAGAGCATAGTGCCCCACGTGTGACACCTCAAATGGTTCACACAACATCGTCAACACTTGGAATAACCATGAGAAGAAGACATGAGACTTGGAATTCGGCTTGCCTCTCCATATTTTCCACTAGTGCCAATTTCTCCAACCAATGGGGTCTTTAAATAGTCTGCACATTAGGGTTACACCATGTAACCCATGACTTTACCCATTCCTTATGCTCAATGGATTTTAACCTCCATGGAGTATCCATGGATCACCACATGGGTTAAATCCAACATAAGAAATCATGGATCATAAACCCACATATATAAGAATGAATGATTTACACAATCAATCCCCATATATTTAATTAGTCTCTTTTGATCACTATATAAAGTCCAAATTAATTCTTGATCAATACTAATTAAATAACATGATTTCATATTAATATATTAGAATTTATAATATATTAATATATCACAAATGTCTTCTTCTCACAAACGCTCTATCCAAATGTTCTGATGCCATGCACCTCAAATAGACCATGCCGAGTCGGGTCAAGTACATACTAATTATATTTATGGACTTAGACACTAATCCAACAATATTGAGATTAAACCATCCACTTTACGGGTATTGGGATCAAACCATTTAATACTAACAACATCACCCCTATTAAGGTAGGACAAGACTAAATATATCATAATTTTCCCGTTTTGTTTAACTCGTATTTGATAATTCTATAACATGGGGACCTAATGGTGGTATTTTTGATTAGTTGGTAAGGTATTTTGACTTTTGTCCCATGTTTAGGGGGTGTGCATTTTAGGTTGGGTGGTATATGGGTGAGGTGGGTAGGAGTATGTGTGTACGCGTGGAGTAAGTGGATAAGTTGGTGGTGAAATTTTAAATATACCTGAACAAATAACACATTTAAAATGCATAAATAGTTAAATAAACTTAAAATTGGAATAAACTCAAAATATCTACACTCAATTTTGAAGGGTTAAATATGAGTAAAAAAGGTTATAAGTGGTTGGTTTGGTGATAGGATGTGTAGGGTGTATGGTATGGATTTGTAGGTGAGTTGGAGGTGGGGTGAGCTGGTAGGCTACGACGTGGGCTTATGGGATTAGGCACATAAGTATAGGTATAGGTAGGTATGTGATAGGTTTATGTGTGATTCGCGATGTAGGTTATATATGGTGAGGATGGGTGGGTGTGAGAATGTTGTTGTGGATGTGGGGTGAGGTGGGTGGTATGGGTATGGGTGTGGGTGTGGGTGTGGGTGGGGATAAAGTTTGGTAGATGGGTGGGTAGGTGTGGGGTATGGGGTGTGAAGGTAGTTGAGGTGGAAGTGGACCTTTGCTTATAAGCCTAAACCATAAGTATGCCTTATGCTTTATGTCACAAGCCATATGCCCTGAGCCTTATATCTTGAGACTCAAGCCTTTTTACTTAAGTCGGAAGACATAAACCATAAGGCTAAGCCATAAGGCATAAGCCTTAAGTCATATGATCCAATCATAATCATCATGTTATAAGACTTTAATCCTTAATTTATAAGCCCTAATATCCAAGCCATAAGCCTTAAGCTATAAGTCATAAGCCTTAATCCCTAAGCTATAATCCATAAGCCCTAATACCTAAGGCATAAGCCACAATACCTAAGCTATAACGCCTTAATCCTTAAGTCATAAGTCATAACTCTTTAGCCATTAGGTCTGCCCTGGGCTAACCTAAATCACAAGTTATAAGACACATGCCCTAAACCTTAACTCTTAAGCCATAAGCCTTATGTATTAAGAAATAAATGATAAGTCACAAGCCATAACCTATAAGCCTTATAACATAAAATAAATGATAAGTCACAGGCCATAACCTATAAGCCTTATAACATAAACCATAAGTCATAATTCATAATCCATAAACCATATGGCATAAGCCACGGTCTCAAAGATAATGTTGAGTATATTTGTTGGCCAACTAACACTAATATGGAGTTTTTCTGGTCGTTCAACTTTGTTTCTCTCAATTTTCCTCAGAGTAATTCTCATTTTGATTCTACTGATCCCCTAAAAAGTACCTTATTTGTTAGTGTTCCCAACCCCCCCCCCCCCCCCCCCCCCCCCCACACACACACACACACACACAAAAAAAGGCCACCAACATTCTTATCTCTCGTAGGGAAAACACATTTTGTATAAGGAACGAAAATAACAACCTATACTTTATGCTCAATCATTATTTTTAAGGGTTGGAAGTACAAATTTTTACCAACTAATGGACTATTTATAATTTACTCCATAACTAATGAAATGATTTAGTATTATATTACCAATAGAATTATAAATTTGTAGTTACAAATTTATTTCGATTTTGATCGACCGAATTTTTCCAATTTTGCCCATTTTAACCGAGATTCACTCTTTTGACCGTTTTTTACAGATACCCCCTTTTCCCATGTTGTCGACATTGTTCTCCCTCGTCTACCTTAAATTGAAATTTCAGTTCCCTCCCCACACATAATCTTTACCGTTGTTTCTTCTTTTCCTCTTCTTTTTATTTCCAAGGATCGAAGCTCTGGTTGAAAGAAAAAGGGTATTAGGAAACCTTTCTCGTTCTCCTACCCTTTAGGTCAATTGTCCACCACCGCTACTCCATCGCCCCATGTTCGATCACGTGCTTACCGATAGTATTATTGTATGGCTTCAACCCTAATTTCATATCTTCTAAATATGTGAGAACCCAACACCGTGAAATCCCTTTGAAACCCATAAACCCCTTTTAAATCGTTGGTACCGCTCCACCACCCCTATTTGTCAGTTGCAGCTCCACCGCCCACTCCGCCTCGCTAGGATGGACTTAGTAAGACAAAGCTCAACAAAACCTACATACGACGACTGAGGAAGACTGATGAGGAAGAAGACTGAAACTCACTCTCTTTTACAATATTACAGGGAATGAAAAAAACCGAGGTCTGCCATTTGTTTCATCTTTTGTGTTCATTACATGAAAATTCATGATTTCTTAATTCTTATTATTCTATTATTATTTTTTAACTTTTGAACCCCATTATCCCACATTGCCACGATTTCTTTACTTCCCCTCTAATCGACCCCTTAACCATTGCACCGATTACATCAACAATTCTTATTTCAGAAATTAGATATCGTAGTAGACGAATCTGACATTTCAAAGATGCATTTTTATTTCTCAGTTGATTCTTGTTTCTGAAATCACCTTTGATTTATGAAAGTCTGAAGTTTGAGAATTTGATAACTGAAAGACATAAATCATCGAACCGCCCACATCGCCCACATGGTTTCTTAATCTATCTAAGTTTAAATCTTCTTGATTGTTAAATTCTGTTTCTTACTTTGATGCAAATTCCGTTCTTTTACAATGTAACACAATTTTGATTTCGTAGACTGTTAAATTTGAATTTTTTTTTTCAAATATGATGTCGTCATCCCATTATTCTGATTTCTGATGCATTCCGATTTCTTATTCTTAAACATTTACACTGTCTCATTCTTAATTTTAGATTTATGATGAATACTAAATTTCCTACACATTTACTACAACTTCAAGCAGATTACACTGTCTCATCTTATTTTTTACAATGTTAATGTCATTGATGTGAGTGTTTTTCTATACCTGGACCATTTTACCCCTACATGGCGTTTATTGTGTGTTGCTTTGTTGGTGCCTTGAGAATTTCAAATTTCATATAAACTTCATATTTTTGGTTAGTTTGCTTCTGGTTGTTGTTTGATGTTGAGATTGCTATTAGGAGTGTGTTCATATATCTTGACCATTTTACCCTTGGATTTTTCTGGTGCACTAATATAATCTTTACTTTTGTTTGTAGAAGGTAAAGGCCATACCTTGATCCTAGTGTTTTTCGTGAAAGGATTCTAAGTAGTATCTTATTTGAAGGTAATTTCAACCCACAAACATATAACCTCCTTCACCATTATGGTTATTTTAAAGTATTTTTTTTACTCTTTTAGTATGTTATGGTAAAGATAAACCATTTTGATGCAGGTCTTGACAGATGCATGCAATACTTTGTGTTTCACTCTCGAGTGTTCAAAAAAGTATAGTTACTTCCATAAAAGATAAGAAATGTTGCTTGGCAGTTTGTTTGGAACTTTGCGTTAGTATGCATGCTAGTAACTACTCCGTATGGTGTTTCAGCCCCAAATTGACAATATTACCCTTATTATTTTTCTTAGTTTAAAAAGTTGGTGTTTAGATATAATGATAATATTTTAGTATATGTTTCCATCCTTTTAATTGTACTGTTTCTAGCACAATGCTGCCAATTCATATTTAATATAATTTATCTACTTAGTCATTCAATTTTTCATTGTTTTTTTTAATTGTGTGATCAGAAGTCAAAAAGGAGCATTTTAAATTTAAATGCTATTATTGGTATTGTAACATCCGGATATCCATGTATTATATTTATCTTTTATTTTTGAGTTTAAAGGGTGGACTCGACGAGTTGACGCATAGACTCGTCGAGTAGGGTTGCGAGTGATGATTGGATTAATGAAGGGACTCGACGAGTCGGAGGGGGGACTCGACGAGTCCGCACTGTAAAATGAAACCCTAATTCCTCGGGCCTGAATCCTATTTAAAGGACCTTATAGCCCTCTTGTGCGGCTACCTGTCTAGAGAGAGTACCCCATAAGAGCTTGAGCGAGTTGATAGAGAGATGAGGCCATATTAATCGATTTTAGTGTGTTCTAGCAAAGGAGAAGTTGTTCGAAGCAAGAGGAGGTCAAGGGAACTGTGGATCCAGAGTTTTCAAGCACAGATCTACACTATTTGAGGTACCAAATCGAGTTCCTTGCTGTTTTGGGTTAAGATCTATGATCTAGGGTTTTCTATACCCCTTTTTAGCTTGTTATGTTGATTTCTTGGTCCCTTGTGGTGTTGGACATCCGAACTGGACCCATAGAGGTCTAGATAGCCTTTCCCAATCTACTTTATGTTGGCTTAAGGAAGAAAAGAGCCTAGAATTCCATTATAGAAGCCTTTTAGCCAAAGATAGCCTTGTACATGTTGCATGTGGGTCAAGTTTCGACCTTTACGTGGTTATTGGTCGTGGGGAAGCCAGATCTATAGCTTAGGGAAACGGATCTGACCTCAGAAGGTCATTTCAGTGTTGTCATGGGAGCAACTCACCTCGGGGTTGCCCCGTGATTCGTTGCTGAGTAACCCGGTGAGTGGAGAGGGAACTCGTCGTGCCAAGCGAGGCTTAGAAGACTTCAGAGGACAAGTGTGGACTCGCCGAGTCGCCTAAGTGCACTCGAAGAGTTTGGTCAAAGTTTGACTGTTGACTTTGTTGACTTTTAGGGTTTAGTCAATGTTTGGACTTATGAGCCATTAGAGGGGTAGAATGGTCTTTTACCCTTCTTAGAGAACTTATAGAGAGGGGTTAGCCTAGCCTTTAGAAGTTGTATTAATTAGGGTAATTATTTATATGATTAGGCGGAGGCTAGTGCTGTATTTTAGAGTTCGAGGTTCACCGAGTATCCGAGGTGAGTCTTCTCACTATACTTTACCTTGAGCAGTAACTAGAGTTATGTGACTGCATATCTTGTATGCTATGTATGTGATATGTTGCACTGCATTATTACCATGTGATTATGCTGTGTGTATACCAGAGTTTACAGAGTTAGGACCGGAAGGTCCACAGAGTTAGGACCAGAGGGTCCACAGAGTTAGGGCCAGAGGGTCCACAGAGTTAGGGCCAGAGGGCCCACAGAGTTATAGCCTCGAGTGGCTAATATGTGTTGCATGTGACATTTTGGGGAACTCACTAGCATTTATGCTTATAGTTGTTGTGTTATGTGTTTCAGGTACCAGTGAGGATCGCGGGAATGCGCCGGCATGATCATTACACACACACAAGGAAGAGATTTTGTACTTTACGATCTTGGGTTGTACTTACGAATTGATATGTGAACAATGAGATTTTATAATATTAATGAATGAAATATGTTTTTAAAATGTGAAAATTTGTTTTAAAATTTACGATGTTACAGGTATTCTCTATGGGGAGTTGTTTTGATTTGGTTTTTCAGCTCTAAAATGGAATATAATAAGAAAATTGGGAGTATTTTACTACAAAAGGGCAATATGGTCTTTTACATTTGAGCGGTTCTAGATGCAAAAATTGGTACAGGCCGTAGTAACAATTTATGTCCCCTTTTAGAGGGTATTTTGGTCGACTTACACGAGCCATTTAGATGCAACTTTAACCATTTATTTTGTACATGTTGACATCACTCCAATTGTTATATAACTAAAATGGGTCCCAAAAGTCAAAGTGATTTATAACCAAAATCATTTGATGTAGGTAATTCCAATAGTCTTCAAATGAAAATTATTACATTTTTTTTTGCAAAAACTGTCCCAAGCTCTAATAATAAGTTATACAGTTTGGGTTTGAGTCAATGGCTCTATATAAGTCACATGGTTGACTATTCAACAAATGATATTTTGATGAAGACTCTTCTTTAAATTTATACACAAACTAGGACAAAAAGAAAGACTATTACATAATTATAGTCATACATTCAATGACAATACTATAATTATACTGATCAGACATTATATTTATTCTAACTAAATTTACTTATAGACACACATAACAATTGTAAAGATAACAAAATGCAACTTACACTTACAATATTTGTTTTCTTTTTCACACTCAATTTATCATATTTTGACACATTATAAAAGGCACATAACCATAAACTACTAAAATTAACTTGTTTTCAAGCTTTTACTTAGTCACTGCTAAACGCTACCCTATGGACACATAAATATTTAATGTGGTCATATGTATCCCCTGTTATCTACAATGGATTTCATGACAGAAACATATACAATTGACTCATGTTACCAGATATATATGTATTGTCTATTATATAAAAAGTATCATAATGTTAATCTATAAATGTGGCTGATAGTGAAATATGGTCACAATGTTCGAGTGTGGCTAATAATTGTCACATTTTATATAATTAAGTGTGGTTAAAGTTTTTATTATCTATATAATGGACACATAAACTAATTTAAATGTATCCAAAGACAATCTCTAAATTTTTTTAGTGACATTTTTAATAAAAAGTATGACAGGCCATTTTTCGAAAAGTGTCACCGTAGGTCATTTTTGTACTAGTGTTAATTAAGCGTCGAAATTTTATTAACCCCCACAAAATTGCAAACAAATTTGTTATCAACCTGCAATATACGTGATCTATCGGGATTTTAGTTTTGACTAAACAAAAACATGGTAAAACATGAAGTATTTTTTATTTAAAGTTGATAAGCTGACCTTGCAGCCATTATACACTTTCCTCGACAACTTAATTCTAAAACACCATAAAACCTCATTAAAAGAAAGAGTGAACTTGTTCAACACCTGCCTCCTCCTTGATCACTTTAATTTAGTTTCCTGCAATCAATCCATCAAAAAAGAAGTTATTTCCTTTGAGAACCTAACGTAAGCTTATTGCATGCAATCAATTACGTACCGCAAGTAACAGGGAGGTTGCACTGGGTAGGGAGACGGGTTGCGACTTGGATAGTGCTGCAAAGGCAGTCACGATCGATGGATTGAAGAGCTCCACAGCAGTCTGAGTTCGGCATCAAGTCTGTCGAGCCAGGAACCACAAAGGGTGCACACACATTCAGATTTGCTAGCTGGTTGGGACATGTTTGGCCATAAGTTCCAACCACAAGTGCTAGTACCAACAAAACCAGTGTTGCTTGATTGATTTTGGAACCATCCATGGCAGCCATTAATCCTAATTAATATACTACAGTGTCTACTGCTCTTTCTCCAAGCCCCCCCGTTAATTAACGAATTGATGCAGTATATGTTAAAAAATATATATATATTTCTATTTTAAAAGGTCTTTCTTGATTAATTTATAGCAGAAGTTAATCCGGACTAGTGGAACATATTTGCATGAGTCACCTAATTGTGGAGTTTGGAGCTCATTTATTCCGTACTCTCTCTCTCATATATATATATAACTTTTATGGAAAACAAAAACCTTAAAAATGCATAAAAAATACTTAGACACCATAATTTTTTTAACTTTATATTCTTAAAATTCATAACTTTTTATATAACTTTGTTGAATTTTTTTTTGAAAAAAAAAACAAAAAAAAAAAGTTCGATTTTTTAATTTTTGTTCAGCAAATTTTTAAAGAAGCTGCGGTTTTTTGATATATAAAGTCAAAAAAAAGTTTTGTGATCTCTAAGTATTTTTTATGTATTTTTATGATTTTGTTAGAGTTTCTTTCTATATAACCCTCTCTTATATATATATATATATATATATATATATATATATATATATATATATATATATATATATATATATATATATATATAAGATCAATGGAGAACTCAATTGAGGAAAAGATTCAACAAACTTTTTATCTACAATGAATTTAGTTACCAAATTTTATATGTGCATATACATACATATATCTAAAAGAATTGCAAAAAAAAAAAAACTAGAAAAAAAAATTATATGCATGTATATATGCATATTTTTTGAAAATGTATATATGCATAAAAAATATAAATATGTACTAAGAATACATTTTTCTGATTTTTTTAAATCTTATTTTCGAAATATAAGTTATATTTTCATATATTCAAATTTTTTTTAAATATTTTTTTTAAAAAATTTAAATTTTTTTTAGTTTTTTTTTTAATTAATTTTTTTTAAATCAGCGAAAATGTTCCTTACATTTCGAAATTAGTATTTGAAAAAAGTTTTTTTCATAAAAAATGTATTATTTATGCTTCTTCATATATTTTTTTTGTATATATGCATATTTTTAAAAAATATATCATATGCATATTTATATTTTTAAAAAAGATTTTTATGTCTCTATATGCATAAGAGAAAACATATATATATATATATATATATATATATATATATATATATATAACAATTACATACATATGATTATGATTATGTATATGCATATGCATAATAAAAAATATATTAAATATGCATATGAATAATTATATGCAGATTCATAAGTAGATTCATAAGTATATGCATATGCATATGCATAATAATAAGTAGATGCATATGAATTAGATATGCATAATAATAGCACATGTTTTTATTTATATTTATATACACATATTAATATGTATATGCATATACATCATATGCATAGACAAATCTACATACATATATATATATATATATATATATATATATATATATATATATATATATATATATATATGACGATGAACGGTTTATATGACTAAGTCCAGTCCGATGTCATTGCCGTGTACCAATAACATCATACTGGGGGGGGGGGGTATTTGATGATATATGGTCCATTAGCATCGCCTAGACTGATCTAGAGGGCCAGACTGGCCTGGCGCTCTCCTGCTTGTACTGTCTGGCGTTCCCCTGTCACCCTTGCCTGACGTTCCCCTTGCCAGCTGTGCTGGGGACTCTCTTACCCGGCCTGACATGGCACTCCCCCTGCCATCCTTTCCTGGTTCGCGCCTTCCAGCCTTGCCTAGGGCGCACCCGTCAGCCCCGCTCGGCGCCTCCGAGCGACCTTGCCTAGCTCCTTGCTAGTTGGGCCTGAATTGGGTTGGCCCAAAGCCCTGACCTAATTCCCTTTGACCTAATTGTCTACTATAAATAGAATAGTGCCTCCTCCATGAAGGGGGACCTTTCCAAGGGACTTTTCCCTAAGTGGTTCAGCCGCCACTAGACCTCTCCCCATGGCTCATCCGCCACACTATACTCCGGTCGGCTGGCTCAGTCGCCACCCGCCACTGTCTGCCACCGTACAACACCACCAGCACCAAGATGGTTCTCTCCAGCTATAGAGAACCAGCTCAGATCTACCAAATTATCTAACTTGATCGTCGAAGTCCGCTCCCGGGGCATATTCCCTGGGGCGGCTCTAACGAGTTTGCTCTGTGATGTCCAGATCTCTGCCGCAGCAGAAGACCAGAAAACTCATCGGGGGTCGATGTCGCATCATTTGGTG